>NC_134270.1:165254136-165406636 GCF_031893055.1 Leptodactylus fuscus | reverse complement strand
CCCACTTATTGCTTAAAATGGAAGAGAAAGTTTGATGGGCAAGACTTTATCTTCCATTTAATAAATAAATGAATGTAACAGAAGACAGCTCCTACCTTCGTTTTAACATTAGAGTGAATAATGAAAGAAGAAAACAGAAAGTGCTCTGTCACATCCGTCAGATTTTCAGATCGTTGTTCTGATCCAATCAGAACAGCAAACGTAAAATTGGCAATGTGAACCCAACCTAACTTAATTTCCTGTTCTGTTAAAATATTAATGGAATGTAAAATACAAACTATTATTCAGCTGTCCAAACACAATTTCATAAAGTCATTAATTAATAATTAATTTAAAAAAGTTTCTCTTAATTTTACAAGATCAATTCAAGATTTTATTTACAGCGATAATTTGAACCTTTTATATTTTGTACTGATTAGTATGAATTCCTATTTTAGAGGAATGTTTTAAATTTGGGAGATTAAAATTCTGGATTATCGCTAATTTTTTACTTTTTTATTACTTTTTTATTACTTTACGGAAGGTAATTTATAAAACAGAATCAATGAAACTAAACAATTCTGTTTTGTTCTATGGTTAATGTGTGTGCAGTTCTCCAGAGTATTATATGGGGGGGGGGGTCGCAAACCTTAACTTGAGCTACTACGTGATTTCTTAATAGAAAAAAAAAACAAAAAAACATTGAAAACCATTGAAAAAGTCAAGTCAAAGTTTATTGTGACTGTCATGTTAAATTTAGCTACATCTGTATCATAGTCTATTCGTTTGATATCTATACAAAATCATCTCATTTTGTAATTAGGTTTTCTATACACTTCAGATTTAACTTGCTTATTTTTAGATTGTTTTACATATTATTTATTATATTCAATATTATAAAAAAAAAAATAATTTATTTTGAAAACTATTATTTAATCTTGTCAGTTACAGTCAAATACTTTAAGAAAAAAAAATACGAAATACAAAAAACAATTTTTACAATTTAGCTAAAACTATTTAAATTTACTAACCATCTAATTACTAATTTACTAAATAATTTTACTAATAAAATTAATTTCCATAAATAAGCAGCAATAGTAAAACTATAAGTACAATTATTTTTTGTAAATTTTTTAAATTAAATAAATAGTAATTAGGGTTGAGCGATCAGGTTCGGAAAAGATAGGATTCCGATCAGCAATCGAGTAAATTTCACAATTGCGATCGGAATTCCGGCCTGATATTTTCCAACGGGATCGAGATCGGAGGTTATCTCAAGATCGGCTCAACCCTAAAAGTGACTTTTCCCATAGAGAACCATTGATTAGGGTTGAGGATCGGGATCGGAAAAGATTAGATTCCGATCGGCGATCGAGCAAATTTCACGATCGAGATAGGGATCGAGATCGGCTGGAAAATGATTGGAAATCGGATTTTAAAATCGATCTTGAAATCTCAAGGTCGGCTCAACCTTAGTAGTAATATTAAAGCTACAATTAATTACAATTATTTTTTGTAACTTTTTTTTAACTAGTAGATAGTTATTATATTTATATATTTCTTTAGCTTTTCTTATTTTTTTAGTGAGTAATAATTTATTAGAGATTGAAATTAAGGAATATCTGAATTTTACTACATTTTTACAATTGTAGGACAGATTTATTCAGAAAACTTAACTCAGTACCTGAGAAACACACCGTGAATACTTGCCACCAATCTCACAAACTGGACTAAAAAAGTAAACCCCACCCAAAAGTATCTTTGAGGCTAAGGTCCCATGTTGCTGAGACACAGTAAAATTTGAGTTCATTGGAGGTGGTTGGGCTTAAATGTCAAGAACAACACTGGTTGTGGCAAATTTCTCAGGGTAGATAAAAAATATGGCGCATGTTTAGACACTTTTGTCTCACTTTGTGTCACCGCTTACTATTAACCACATTTTACTGGCAAAATTTAGTGCATATGAAGCCATGCTCCTTTCCCTCTAAGCTATTTCCATGCCAAGAAAGGTGCAAAAATGTGTCTAAAATAATTTTCTGTGGGACCGGCAGACTATTCAATGGGGGGAATATATAAATACCTCTACGCCAGTTTTCTGGCATAGAGGGATGATATTGTGGTCCAAATTTGGTCATGTCTTATGCTTGGCATAAGACACAAGCCGCATTCCATGGAATGGGGGAGCCACGGCATTGACACTTCGGCCTGACAGATTTATTACAACTCAGGAGCAACATGGTGGCTCAGTGGTTAGCACTGCAGCCTTACAGCGCAGGAGTACTAGGTTCAAATCCTGCCAAGGACAAACATCTTCAAGGAGTTTGTATGTTCTCCCCATTTTTGCGTTGTTTTCCTCCCATACTACAAAAAAATACTGATAGGGAAAAATGTACACTGTGAGTCCTAGCATGGGGCTCACATTTTACATTAAAAAAAAATATTATAACTCATGATTATAATGGAAATCTATGCCAGTTTCTAACTAGAGGCCGAAGTATCTTCAGAAATCAGCCATACCCTACGTCTGTCTGGCCCTTATTCAAAGTGGCATGTAAAACTGATGCATGTGTGTATTAGGATATGTGAGAAGGAATACCTAAGGTGTATCTAAAGTGTATGGGCAACATACATGACCAACATAAGCACCCGGAAAACATGGGCCTCGACCCCAAGCTCAACTGCCGGGTGTTGACTGTCTTACTTTGTCTCCCACCACAAAAGCATGACCAACATGGGGGCAACACAGTGGCCTTGCAGCAGTAGAGTCCTGGGTTCGAATCCTGCCAGAAACAACTTCTGCAAGGAGTTTGTATGCTCTCCCCGTGTTTGCGTGGATTTCCTCCCATTCTGCAATGGCATACTGATAGGAAAAAAAAAAAGTGCATTGTGATCCCTATATGGGGCTCACAATCTACATAAAAACAAAAAAAACAAACGTGACCAATCCAGCCATCATTGCTTTCAATAGTAGGCAAAGATGCTGAAAAAATAAGCTTCGCACTCCATTTTGTTGTGGATTCTGCAGCTTATTCATCAATGGAGTCCTTGGTCTGCCTCAGCAAAAAAAAAACATACATTTTCAGGTGTTTTTTTTGCTGCTGTGCTTTTGGATGAATTGTGCCACTGAGGGTCTGTTACCGAAGGGCCCAACCAAACCACATTTTTGTGGCTCATCCGAGACTTAGAAGTGTTTACATTCGTGTAAAGTATTCTGTAGATGATGGACAGATAGTGAAGTAAGAGAACAATGCCGAGGATTCCTGGGCTTCTTGTATATTGCTTACAGGATAAAAATCTTGTGTAAAATCAACACGGCCCAAGGGTGTGATTATAGAGACAGAAACTGCAGCGTGAGAGATATGAATTGAGCCAATAAATAACCAGCGACCTGTCAATATCAAGTCAATAAAACCCTTCTATGTAATGACTTTTACTAAGATTAGACCATTTATAAGTATTGTACAAAGGTAACGCAGAAACAATGTTCGGTGTATTCCCTAGATACAGGGTGTTACATAGACACAATTCATTAGATTCAAAGATTGATAGACTTGCAAAAGTATTCACACCCCTTGAACTTTTTCACATTTTGCCACCTAACAACCAGAAAATGAAATGTATTTGACTGAGATTCTAAGTGATAACTAATAGAGATGAGCAAGTAGTACTCGATCGAGTAGGTATTCGATTGAATACTACGGTATTCGAAATACTCAGAATCGATCGAGTACCACTCGCTATTTGAATGTAAAAGTTTGATGCAGAACCAGCATTGATTGGCCGAATGCTATACAGTCAGCCAATCAACGCTGGTTCTTCTCCTACCTTTAGAAGTCTTCTCCGTGCAGCATCCCCGCGGCGTCTTCCGGCTCTGAATTCACTCTGCCAGGCATCGGGTCTGGACAGAGCCGACTGCGCATGTCCGCTTGTAGTGCGGACCCCCAGTGTAGTTTTCCCCCCATAGACTATAATAGGGTTCGATATTCGATTCGAGTAGTCGAATATTGAGGGGCTACTTGAAACGAATATCGAACCTCAAACATTTTACTGTTCGCTCATCTCTAATAACTTCAGTCTTCAGCCCCCTATATCATTACTTTGTAGAACCACCTTCTTCCCCTCACCTCTGACCAGCTTCCCCATCCCTACTGAAGAAAAGCCTCCCCCTAGCTTGATGCTGCCCCCTATGTGTCACATTGGGGATGGGGTATTGAAGCCATAGAGTAATATATATATTTTTTCTTCCTTTTCAGCAATGGGGTTTCCTCAGGGTCTGCCGTGCCTCCTTCTGCTCTGCCTGGGATTCAGTGAGTATATCAAATAACTGAGATATAGGGTTGAGCGATCGGGATCGGAAAAGATCGGAATTCCGATCCCAATCTTTTCCGGCAGGATCGAGGTTGGAGATTATCTCAAGATCGGCTCAACCTTATTCATGTATAAGTCATTAATAGGGTTGAGTGATCGGGATCGGGAAATATTGGATTCCGATCGGCGATTGAGCAAATTTCACGATCGCGATTGGGATTGGCCGGAAAATGATTGGAAATCAGATTTTAAAATCGATCCTGAAATCTCAAGATCGGCTGAACCCTACTGAGATAGTAAAGATATAAAGATAGATACAGTGAAATTTCTCCAAAGATCATCACTTGAGAAGAACAGCCCCTTACATGGACCAGGTTTCTCTGATACACTTTCAGTTTCAGTGACCTAGAGACAACCATCTTTAGAATTTTTAGTGGTTGTCTCACACAGATCTTATTGCACATGACTAATCTCACTGTTCAAGTAATCCATGTTATATAATCAGATGGATAATATATACAATGTAGAGATAGATAGACAGATAATAAATACATAGATAGACAGAAAAAATTCAGATATCAATAAAATGTATCAATACAGCCACATACTTTAACCCCTTCCCGCCGCAGGAATTTTTTCGATTTTCGTTTTTGACTCCCTCCCCCCTTCCAAAGCCCATAACTTTTTTATATTTCCATTCACAGAGCCATGTAAGGTTTTTAATGCTTGTGGAATAAATTATCATTCGGAATGGTCCCATTTATTATTCAGTACAATGTACTAGGAAGCTGGAAAAAAAATTAGAATAAGGTGGAATTGGAGAAAAACTATTTGTGTGACATTCATACGGGCTTTGTTTTTATAGCATTCACTGTGCAGTCAAAATGACATGTCACCTGTAGTCTATGGATTGGTACAATTTCAGGGATTTCAAATTGATGTGGTTTTATTTACATTTTAATCCCTTAAAAAATCCAAAACTTAAAAAAAAAACATGCCTAGGAGTCATGATAGTCTGATATTCGTAATTTTTTTTATATTTCTGTGAAGAAGGACGTCTACGGAATTTTGAATTTTTTTTTTTTTTTTGCAGGGCTAGATGTACATTTTAGACTATTTTGGGGATTGTCTATTGCTTTGTTCACTGTTTTTCTAATTTTAAAGAGAGGTGAAACAGCGAAAAAAATGGCAGTTCGGGTGTTTGGATTTTTTTTCCTGCTACAGCATTCACTGTATGGGAAATTTTTTGCTCTAAGTTCGTAGACTGGATATTTTTGGAGGGGGGTGATTTGAAATTTTAATTTAATTTTACTTTTAATATATATTTTTTTTTACTGTATTTAATAGACCTCCTAGGCGTCTTGAGCAACAGGGGATCTCATCACTAATGCATTGCATTGAAAACTGCTGCCACTTCGATTACAGGTTCCATAGAGAAGCCTGCAATAGAAGTGAATGCCAGACAAGACATCTGCGTTCGGTATTCCATTCGGGGAGTCCACATGGGGATCCCCCCCAAACGGAATACCGAATGCATTGACAAGTGTTGAGCAATGAAAACACATGGACCCCATAGACTATAACGGGGTCCGTGTTTTTTTCCGTGCGGTGTCCGCATGAGTCATGCGAAGAGGAAAGTAGTTCATGAAGTACTTTTCTCTCCGCATGTTCCATGCAGATACCGTACAGAAAACACATGGACCCAATTATAGTCTATGGGGTTTGTGTGCTTTCATAAGCTCACCACTTGTCAATGCATTTGGTATTCCATTCAAGGGGTCTCCATGTGGACTCTCTGAACGGAATACTGAACGCAGATGCGAACCAGGCCTTTGTCAAAAGATTGCTATGGCACCATGTCTAGTTATGCCCATGCCCCCAGTGACCTATCCTACAATATAACACATTAGACAAAATAAAAAAAATAACCATACCCCTGTTCCCATGGTGCTGCTTGCAACGTTTAGTGGCTTGGTGCTCATCACGATAGATAGATAGATAGATAGATAGATAGATAGATAGATATCAGATAGATAGATAGATAGATAGATAGATAGATAGATAGATATTAGATAGATAGATAGATAGATAGATAGGAGATAGATAGATAGATAGATATCAGATAGATAGATAGATAGATAGATAGATAGATAGATAGATAGGAGATAGATAGATAGATAGATAGATAGATAGATATTAGATAGATAGATAGATAGATAGATAGATAGATAGATAGGAGATAGATAGATAGATAGATAGATATCAGATAGATAGATAGATAGATAGATAGATAGATAGATAGATAGATAGGAGATAGATAGATAGATAGATAGATAGATAGATAGATAGGAGATAGATAGATAGATAGATAGATAGATAGATAGATAGATAGATAGGAGATAGATAGATAGATAGATAGATAGATAGATAGATAGATAGGAGATAGATAGATAATTAATCTATCTATATCTAGAACAGTAAATGTTGAATCAGAGCAAGGAATTTTTATAGAATTTATTAGTCAAATGTTTGCTGATAAATATTAGTTTTTCTGGTTTTTCACCTATTTCTCCTCTATGACACACTGGAGTTATTGAGCTGCCCTGGACGTCATTGATAGCTTTACAGTGCTCTTATGTTTGTTATGTGTTTTTTATGTTTTGTTCTCTGGCACTTTTATCCTCCTTTAAGCGATTTACGAGTCATTGAACATTTAGTTACATAATTTACCCAACCCTGACAAGTGCTGGAATGTGTTGATAACACTTCAAAGAGGCCCCTGACACATGCCCAGAGCAAATATGACCCTGCTCCCATACAGACTCCTTAAAAATAGAAACCTTACAAAATTATAATAAAATAGAAAATCAACAGAAATATTTTTTGAATTTTTTTAAATTTTTCTCCCACTTTAGCCCTGTGCACAGCCGGGGTACCAGGAACAGAGTTCATAACAGCTTTCATGCAGAACCATAACAGAACTACTGGCAATCCCACCCTCAGCCTCACCATTACGGCCTTACAAGACGCCACCACCGTCAAAGTCAGGATCACTACGATGATTGCAAGTTTATTCAATCCGTTCACCTTAAACAAGTTGGAAGAAACCACAATTCAACTTCCATCTAAGATCCAGATGATGGATTCTGAGACCTCCTCATATGTTGTGTATGTCACTTCCAATAACCCTGTGTCGATTGTTTCCCTAAACTACAAGGAACAAACTTCGGACAGTGCATCTTTATATCCAGTAACGGTATGAAATTCGTCAGCCAAAAAATATTGTGAAAAATATTTTGAGTAAATTTGCTCTCCACTTTTTTCTTGCCATGAATAGATCGCTTTTGCTATCGGTTCAGGTTTGTTTCATGGATGTTCTTCTCCAGGTTTTCAGGCTTCTGGTGGCTTCTACTTTCTTGACCGCCTCTACTCTCAACTTTCCTTTCCATCATAAAATAAAAATAACCATTTTCAGCAGGTTTTTATATAGATTTATCTCCTGATAAGCTGTATGCTGTGTTCATCTTGGGTTTAAAATCATCTTTCAGTCATGGACCAACTTTACCACTAGGTTTCTGTTTGATGTTCAAGTTCTCCAGATGTCCATAGGTTTACAGAGGTAGCACCTGGATTCATCTCTGGTACCTGAAGGGGCCTAAAGGCTCTTCTGCCACCAAAACATTAAAATTATAACTTGCACTTGGCAGGTGGGACCTCTGTTACAGATTTTGAACTTGGACCCAGGAACCTATATCTGTGATCAAAAGTATACATCCAGTTACACGGAGGCAGATCATATGGCTGCTGTAGGTCCCCTTAAAGTCTCCATACATTTTAGAGCAAAGTTGGCCAACTTTGCTCTAAAACGTATGAGATCCTCCTCCCAAATGGAGATGTTAGTGGAAGGAAGGATCTTTTTGAACTAAAGAAATACAATCCAAAGTCAGAGGTGTCCTAAAGACGTCTCCAAGCTTATAATGAGTTGTAATATCACTGTGGGCATATAGCTTTATAAGGTCACAGAAAGTTAAGTGTCCATACCCAAATACAGATAAATGTTGAGTGAATCCACTGATTTTGGATCTTTCATCTTGGATTGTCTCCCACTGAAGACAGATTTTAGGGGTAAGAAGGATTGAGCATGTTAGATGTCAACATGCTCCATCCAGCTTTGAGAAAAAATGCTTTTACATTACTGTACTGAATATCGTGAGTAAAGCAAAAAAATAAATAAATTCAAAGCCAAACTTCTTAATGTCATCCTTTGAGGGTCCATTTGGATGAAATTCCACATGTGGCTGTCAAGAACTGTACAATTATAATTATAGAGCTGTATAATTGTATGATCTTCAATGGCTGCATGTGGTGAGGTTTAGCTTGCATGTGGCCTCCACAACATTGGAATAATGTCTGATATTTTTGGAAGCCATGTTCCTTATGTCCTTTCTGCCATCATCTATAACTGGTGCTTGGATGGTGATCCTACTGAAGATATCATGCTTTGATATAACTTTCTTCACTCTCCATAGGAGTTGGGAACCGAATATTACGTTATCACTCCTCCTGAAGGATCTTTGAAAGAGTTTGCTATCATTTCCAAAGACCCTACAACCGTTACCATATTTCCTACTGGAACAGTGACCTATTCAGGCAAAAACTACGGCAAAGGAAAGTCATTCCAATTGTCACTTGAAGGTTTTCAAGCGATTCAGTTTCAAAGCGATGATGATCTTAGTGGCACCAGAATTCTGTCAACCAAACCAGTTGCGGTTCTGAGTGGTCACACTTGCTCTCTGAAGTTTACCAAGTGCAACCATGTCTACGAACAGCTTCAGCCCACTTTCATTTGGGGGACAACATTCTTCATACCAACAGCATCATTCCAGACCAAATATGATCTGGTGTATGTCACAGCTGCCACTAGTAACACCATAGTGAACTATCAAGCTGGATCCCTGAAGAACAGTAAGGAACTAGATGCAGGAGATGTCCTGGAACTTCAACTCAAGGCAGACGCTCCGCTATTTATCAATTCAACAGATGGCATCCAAGTCATGTATTATTGTACTGGTGGCTACAAAGGAATTATAGAATATGACACGTTTCTTATGACTGTTCCAGATGTGACCTCATTTTGCACTTCATACCAAACAGTGGATATGGATGATTTTAGTAATGAAGCTATACTTGTGGCTAAGACATCTGATCTGAAGGACATAACCGTGAACAAAAATTCTCTGAATAACATCAAATGGAACACAATTCAAGAAACTGAATATGCTTGGGGGGAATTCCCACTGAATTCAAACTCGGCTGAATATGTGTTTGAAGGCAGCAAAAGCCCCTTTAGTCTGAGTGTTTTTGGGATCTCCAACCTAAACGCATATGGAGAGGTCGCTACTTGTATTGCAGGTAAGTTAATGTAACAGGTGGAGGAAGTTGAAGTTTTTGATACAAGCAGATTCCATCTCTTTGCAATGGCTATGGAGTGTGCAGAAAGAATAAAATATTAGTGGCGTCAGTTTTATTAATGAAACTTAAATACTAGAAATACTAAAATATTTCTATTTTTTGCTTAGGCTCCTCCCGTCCATCATGCAGCCAAGTTACCTGTAGGAAGAAAGAAGTCTGTAAAATCAGTCATGGTAAAGCCACATGCCAAGAAACTGGAGAAGCCACATGTTGGGCATGGGGAGACCCCCATTACCACACATATGATGGGAAGAACTATGATTTCCAGGGGACCTGCTCTTATACCATGTCCAAAACCTGTGATCCGGATCTTCCATTCTTTAACATTGAGACAGTGAATGAAAACCGAGGTTCATCTCTTGTATCGTACCTTAAATCAGTCAACATCCAAGTCTACAATTATAATATCACTGGTTTCAGGTCGGAATTTGGAATAGTGAGGGTAAGTGCTTTGTATTTTCCCTTTGATAGTCATGGTAATCACCTCTGACCCTCCAGCTTGTTTAAAGTTGATGTAAGCCCATGGGCAAAATATTTTTGAATATGACTAGAGAGGGGTGAACCTCTCAAGTTTTGTTTCATGTTCTCATTTTGAGGCTTGGGTCCTTAATTTGTTTCGGGTGGAACAAGCTTGGTTCAAACCACACTTTAAATTGGCTTAAAACATAGTGTAGAACACATTCAGGTCTAATTGGAATCAAGTTATAAAACAAAGTTTTAAGAACCCTAAGAGTATTCTACGCTATCTATAAAACATAGTGTAGAATACTGTCAGGGGTCCTAGGAACTTTAGGGCTCCTAGGAACCTATCTATGAAACATAGTGTAGAATACTCTTAGGGCTCCTAGGATTCTATCTATAAAACATAGTGTAGAATACTGTCAGGGGTCCTAGGAACCTATCTATAAAACATAGTGTAGAATACTGTCAGGGGTCATAGGAACCTATCTATAAAACATAGTGTATGACACTGTCAGGTCTCCTAGGAACCTATCTATAAAACATAGTGTAGAACACTGTCAGGGCTCCTAGGAACCTATCTATAAAACATAGTGTAAAATACTCTTAGGGCTCCTTGGAACCTATCTATAAAACAGTGTAGAAGATTCTTAGGCCTCCTAGGAACCTATCTATAAAATATAGTGTAGAACACTCTTAGGACTCCTAGGAACCTATCTATAAAACATAGTGTAGAATACTCTTAGGGCTCCAAGGAACCTATCTATAAAACATAGTGTAGAATACTCTTAGGGCTCCTAGGAATCTTATTTCTAACTTTCTAAGGCAAACAAAGTTGAAGTTATATCCATTTGAAAGTGACATTATTATATGCTGGGGTCTATTCAGACCACATAATGTAATAGGCGGAGGCCCATAAGAGGTTCAAAAATAAAAATAACATTCATACTCACCTTTATTTACCTCTTTATGGTTCTTCGCATCCGTCTCTCTTCTGGTGATGTCCGTGCTCTTCTGTGACGTCATCGGCCCGGGAATCATTGTAAAGGCCTGTGATCAGGTCAGAGATCACATGAGCATGCCAAGCCAGTGACTCTGTATATAATATGTTTGAGGTTGTCCCAACTCTTTGCTAACAGATGATATTGAAAGTCAGATGGAACATTTCAGATTTTGGACATTGGAAGAAGGATTAGACATATTGAACTTTACATTCCTGAAATATGAAAAAAAAACAAAAAAAACTTTTTAAGTCTTCAGTAGGTGAAGACTTAAAAAGTTTTTTTTGTTTTTTTTCATATTTCATAACCACTGGCTAACACGGTACCAAAACAAACATTTTCCTTTTACATTCCTGATCTTTTTTGTTCTTAGAGAAGATAGGCTGTCTCCAGAGATGTCTGAAAGGAACTCCACCCATGCTTTGCTAAGCCAAGACTGCATATATATAGAAGTTTAAGAAAATTAGTTGTCGACTGAATAGCTTGTTTAGCCAACATCTATTGAAGATGTTTAGACATAAAGGGGCATTCTAATAATTAGAAGTTGTTCCCTAGTCCCTGGGATCCCCAACAAATGTTTTAACTGATTTTGCTGTACAAATCACCCCCATTCTTGTGATTTGTGCAGTCCAAATGCCCTTTGTGCCCTACCTGGTCTTGATCACCTCCACAGTTTATTTGATTTTTTTTTTTAATGTTTTCTGTAACAGGTAAATAATCAACAATTTCTACTCCCCCTTAAACTCAATAACGACAAGGTGATATTATCACAAAGTGGAACTTCATTGATCCTTCAGACCGATTTTAAGCTCAAAGTCATCTATGACTGGAACATGCTTCTGAAGATTACCGTTCCCAGCAGTTATTATAATTCTGTTTGTGGTCTGTGTGGAAATTACAATGATAATTCAAGAGATGACCTTTCTAATAATGGAACAACTTTAACTCCAGTAGAGTATGGCAAATTTTGGAAAGTTAAAGAGACCAGCGATGAAGCCTGCCATGATGATTGCAATGGGAATTGCGTGACTTGCAGTAATGTGAACAAAACATTCTATGGAAAAAATCAGTATTGTGGCATTCTCACCCAGAGTAATGGACCTTTCAAAGTTTGCCATGCTAAGATTGATCCCGACATATACAAGGAAAACTGTGTCTTTGATATGTGCCTCAATGATGGCTACAATCTGATCTTGTGCCAGACATTAAAGGCCTACAGTGATGCATGTGCCCGGGAAGGCATAAAAGTTGGTGACTGGAGAAATATAACCAAATGTCGTAAGTAAAAGCTCAAGATCTTCTTAATGTAGATAAATTTAAGGTACCTAAGGGCATTCAACGTCCATCATACGACTCAGCTCATTTTATTGGTAGTATCAAACAGCTTGTATGAACTTCATAAATGGAAACTATGAGTTAGGCGAATACATAGAAACACTTATAAAACTGCAGCCGGTCATACCTAGATTATGTCAGCCACACCTGACAATTTTGGTGGAACCGACTGATGCAACTTGACTAAGCATGCTTGCGTATGGGACGAGGAGGGTTTAGATGGGAGAAATAGCTGTTGGTTTATTTGGATTTTTTATGCAATGTGTATTCTCAGCCTGAAGGGGTATTCACATGGAGTATTTTGGCGTCGATTCTGACACGGAATCTGCATCAGAATCCTTCTGAAAAATTCTCCCATTGACTTCAATGGGTTCTGTTTTCCGCGCGGAACCCATTGAAATCAAGGGGAGGCAGAATCAGTGCACGGAAATGCTGTGTGAATGCCCCCTTAGAGTAGAGTAGACTGTGGCTAAAAACGAACCATAGATTGACCTACAGTCTACACACACCCGGAAATAGCCCTGTTCTCCACAGTTAGACAGTCTGATGAACATCTAAGGCCATTGCTAGCTTTATGAGACAAAAAGGAGAAAGTTTTTGAGAAATAATTTCCATCTTTGCTCCTTGAAATGTGTTCCACTTTATCTCCACCATGTTTTATAGGTCAACTTTTAGTTTGGTTTATTATGGCTCCTATTATTATTGATTAATTTAAAAAAATCTTTTCTCCAGCTATGAATTGTCCTATTGGCAGCACATATAACCAATGTGGAAGTGCTTGCCCTCCTACGTGCCTGGATCCAAAAGCACCATCCAAATGCACCGAGCCTTGTATTGAAGTCTGCGAGTGTAATGAAGGATTTGTCATGATTGAAGGAACATGTCAGCCAAAGGCAAACTGTGGCTGCTCTTACCAAGGTCGTTCTATCAATCCAGGTGACTCATTTTGGGATGATGCCGTCTGTCAGAAAAAATGTTTCTGTAATCCGGTCACTCGTAAAGTTGAATGCACCAGAACTAAGTGTGGAAATCGCGAACGGTGCTTGATCAAGGATGGTATCCAAGACTGTTATCCCATCTATTACTCCACCTGCTCAGCTTCAGGAGACCCTCACTATGTTAGCTTTGATGAAGTCCGTTATGATTTCCAGGGAGCTTGCCAGTACCTGATGTCAGGACTATGTAAAAATAAAAGTAATTTAACTGATTTTCAAGTCATTGTACGCAATGACAACCTAGGAAGTCTTCTAGTCTCTTATTCCACCGCTGTTACCTTCAGAATATTTGGAAGAGAAATCGAAATCCGCAGAGAATTCCCAGCAGCAGTTTTGGTAAGTATATTCTTGGGGGTATCATGTTCACATAACTAGATGCATGTCCATCAGCTTTCTGCAACAAAACAATTGAAGAGTCATATGTAAGAACGATCAAGGTCCAAAAATGTAAATTTTAAGTAAAGTCAGTTTTAATATTTAGAGACTTATAACTCTACGTCTTATCAAAATTTCTTGTTAAAATTTTTATATATTGTCACAAAACATTCAAAAATGTTGTTTTTAATGTTTCTAGGCTTCATCCTCAGAACTGCTATCCTTAACTTTGTCACCAGAGAGAAGTTTGCTGAAAAAATCCTGTGCAGCCTGACCACAGAATTTCTTCAAAACTTGTAAATCAGCATATTTGGCTTTGCTAATGGGCAAAAAGGAATTGTATTTTTGCCCCAAGCTTGTGCCTGTGCATGCAGCTGACTTTCTTCCTCTTGTAGTTTTCTTAAGGCCTGCTCTCTTTATTTTTCCCAGAACAGGACTTGTTGTCTAAGGACCATTGTAGGAAGTGCGGTACTTCATTAGTCCTTCATTCTGTGTCGCAGGGCTCTGATCGCTTTTCCATCTTACGCTATATTTTCAAGCCTAAAACATGGACTTTGGTTGGTTTTCCAAATTTAACTGGCAGCCTGTAGGTTCAAGTGCCACTATGGGGTGCCATCATCTCAATTTGACAAATTTTAGGACCTTGACCATTCTTCCATCTGACTCTTCAATTCTAAAAATTTAAATATTTAGCAATAAAAATACATTGGCTCATGTGGGCTGTGCCAAGAAAATGGCCAAAATTATGGCACGTCATCTTCTGTAACTCACTTGCGACCTTTTAAGAGAGTGGGCGGAACAGAATGGGATATTAGGAGGCGTTAACCAGAAAACTTCACCAGTCAAGGACTGATCTGAGTTCAGATGCACAGAAGCTCCTGACTTGTGGAAGTATTAAGAGGCCGAAGCCTTTTAGTAATCCTGATATGTACTAAACACTAGTCTTAATAATTTCTTCCCATTGTTTCTCATTTCAGGTGGATGGAATCAAGTCTAACCTTCCAATACCACTGAAGTCAAAGCTTGGTAATATTGACATATCCCAATCTGGAAGACAATGCATTGTTCAGACCAACCTTGGAATCCGTGTGACATTTGACTGGGATGCACGAGTCGGTGTGACGCTCCCCTCAACTTACTCTGGATCTGTGTGTGGCCTCTGTGGAAACTTCAATGGAGATTCTACCGACGACCTCATTGATCGCGATGGTAAACTTCAACCTGATCTTCCTTTGTTTGGTCATAGCTGGAGAGAAGGACCAAATGCTGACCTGTGCACAATTCCCAAGGAAGGTAATTGTACCAATCTTAAAAAGCTAGAAGAAGAACAAAAAAAGAACCTACAGGAATGTGGCATGGTGAACAATGCCAAGGGCCCTTTTAGAAACTGCCATTCCAAAATTGATCCTTCGTCTTACTTTAAGGACTGTGTTTATGATATGTGTGCATATGGTAAAAGACCAGACCTCATGTGTAGACTACTAACCGGTTACACTGCCTCGTGTCAGGACTCTGGAGTTGTCATCGATAACTGGAGATCAGAATTTGTGTGTCGTAAGTATATTTATGATTAATAGTTTATCAAGACCAAATCCTTAGAATAAAATACATACTGGAGGGAATTTATCAATACCTCCTCATAGATCAGCCTGTGCCCTTATTTTATGAAGACTTTAAGCAAATTATTAATTATATTTCTCCACAATAAATTTTGCCCAATTAGCCACTCTGTATAATAAAAATATATTACACAAAATTATTTAATACAAATCTTTGTTTGTTCCATTTTCAGCTATGCCCTGCCCCCCGAACAGCAGATACAACATTTGTGCCAGTGGCTGTCCTTCCACCTGCCTCTCCTTGTCAATGTCTACCAAATGTGATGCCACCTGCAGGGAAGGCTGTGAGTGTGAGAAGGGCTATGTTCTCAGTGGTACTGAATGTGTACCATTGTCCCAATGTGGTTGTCTCTACAACTCCCAATACTACAAACCCGGGGACATCTTCTATCCAGAAAACACGTGTGAGAAAAAATGTACCTGCAACAATGGAGGGGCTGTCACCTGCAATTCCACTTCATGTGGTGACTATGAAATATGTAGCATTATCAAAGGGGTACAAAGCTGCAATCCAGTGGGATATGCCACATGTTCAGCCATTGGAAGAACAACTTTCAATACATTTGACAATTTTGGTTATGATTTCAATGGAAACTGCACTTATGTAATGTCGCAGACCCGCTTGACTGAAGGGTCAAAATTGACGGATTATGTTATCCAAATCAGGAACGTAGACGGCCCAGTTACCATCAGTAAGAAGGTCATATTCCAAGTCTATAATTATAATGTAACCCTTATACAAGGAAGTGAAAACAAAATCCTGGTAAGACCATTTATATTTATTTGATAGTTAATAGTATATGCATACTCATAACTCAAAAAATGTCCATAATGGCATAACCCCTTTGAGTGAATTTGTTTCTTGTTGACATCCAGGGTATTCTCCAAAGGTGATGCCTAATGTTTATAAACTCATAATTCACTTTTTTATGTATTTATTTTGTTTACCCAGGTAAATGATATTCTTCGAAATATCCCCTTTGAGCTGGAGGCCGGTAGACTCAGGGCTGACTATTATGGTGGAGGACTTGTCCTTAAAACTGACTTTGGACTCGTCATTACTTTAGACAATGCCGTTCATGTAACTGTGCCGGCAACCTATCACAAACAAACAATTGGTCTGTGTGGAAACTACAATGATGACGCTACGGATGAGCTAAGTCCATATGATAAGGAATCGGATGCTTCATCCTATGCAGACTCTTGGAAGGAGCCAGAAGATTACTGCATTACAGAAGATGTCTGCACCGGAGACAACCAAACTTGTTCTACTTGTCCCAGAGAAACACGAAAGGCTCTTTCCAAGGAAAACCTCTGTGGAATTCTTACTTCTCCAAATGGTCCATTCTCATCATGTTACCAAACAATTGACCCTAAAGCCTACTTCAGAAGCTGTATTAATACACTTTGCACAAAAACTGGAGAAATCTGTACCATTCTCCAAGGCTATGCAAAGCTTTGTCAGGATGCGGGTATAGCTATAAAACCATGGAGGACACAAATCTTTTGTCGTAAGTACTAGATTTTTGGACCTTTTGTGAAGATCATTAAGAATAAATCTTATCACTCAACGGCCATTTCCTCTGATGATAAGTGACAATGAGTTTCCTTAATGGTTGATGAGTCCAACTAAACTAATTTTGTTCAATATTTTTAGACTTTGCCCCCCCCCCCCAAAATAAAACCATGTGCACATCTAGGTTTACCAAAACAAATGATGTAGTATGTAAGAAGTTTGTGTTGGTTAGAAAAAGGTTAAAATATAACAACCAAAAAAACAAGTATTCTACACTAGATGTAAACCAACCAAAACTTATATGGTCAAGCATCGCCTACAGTTATTGAGAATATCGCCTATAGAGAGGGATGGATTGAGGTTACTGGTGGGTCCTTGGCAAAAGATATGCGAAAAGTCATCCAACTTCAAGAACTTGATCTCTACTTGATTATTATTGCAGCTACACATAGGAGGAAAGGGCATTCTTAGATGGGCACAATGGCAGTGCTTTTATGGAAAGGGAACACCGGGTGTATCACAGGCTAAAATTAACCTGTGGACTAGTACTCAACAAGGACTTGATCATCTAATCTGGTGTGATATAATCATCTGGACCACCAGGCGTAGGGCGTGTGCTTGATGGAGGTCCACATTACCATCATAAAGTCATCTTGCTTAGAGTGGATATATATTGATAAATGTCCATTGTCTAACACATATCTTTTATGTTTCCAGCATACACCTGTCCCCAGGAACACAGTCATTATGAGCTTTGTGCTGATGTTTGTTCCACAAGTTGCTCTTCCCTCTATGACATTACCAGCTGCCCAACAACCTGCTCAGAGGGCTGCCAATGTGACACTGGATATTTCTTCCAAAATGGCCTCTGTGTCACTCCAGATTTGTGCAACAGATGCTTCCTAAACTCAGTGTTTTACACGGTAAAGAGCCAACAAAATGATCAGTTTCACAAGTCTCACTTATAATGAGAGATGTTTACTAGGTTTCTTAAGGCATTATGGGATTGACTACTTGTGCTATCCAATGCTCTTCCCGTTCTCTCTCCTTCTATTTAACTTAATCGTCATTGCTTTTTGTCCCCAATTCTCTTCTTCTTCCACTCCTTTTTTCTTCTTCTAATCCTCTTGTTCTCCTTCTTGTTCTCCATCATTGGATTTGTTTATTCTTCACCATTCTTCTACCATCCCAATTGCCCTTCTGCATCTTTTTCATTATTCATTTTTCCATACCATTTTCCTTCTTTTCTTCTAATCTTCATTCACTCTCTTTCTTCTTCCACATTCTCTGTCTTCTTTTTACCATATGCTCCTTCTTTTCTGACCCCTTTTTACATATTCTAAAACTTTTTTTTCTTCATTTTCTTCTCCCCTTCATTCTTCTTTATCTTATTTTTCTCCCCCACATTTTATTTTTCTCCCTTCATTTTCCTTATTTTAAGTTCTTTTTTTATTCCTCCATTTCTTTTCTTTCTTCATAGTCTATTCTGCTTCTTCTCTGATTCTTCTTCTTTTGTCTTGATTCTTCTTCTTTTACCTTATTCTTTATCTTCAATCTTTCTTCTTAAAGGGTATATCATTTTTTGCTAAGCCCTTTGATCTGCTCTTACTTTTCTTTCTCCTCTACATTCTTATTTGTTCCCTCCCATTGTTCTAATTCTTCTTCCATTTTCCTTCCTCTTTGCCCATTCTCGTTCTTCTACTTCTCCATATCCATTTTTTACCCCTCTTCCTCCTTAGTCTTCTATCTTTACCTCTCCTCCTCTTTCTTCTATACTGTGTAACAATGCATACTGAAGAGATGTTAATGGTGTGTTTTCTCTTTAAAAGATTAATGAAACCATCATTTCGGAAGACTGCAGCCAGACCTGCACTTGTACCCCTCGACATGTGATGGTCTGCGACTCCTACAGCTGTGCCTCAGATGAAATCTGCACCGTTCTGGAAGGAAAAGTCCAATGCATTAATAGAGGTAAGAACACTTGTGGTTACATAACAGAGCTTTGTTTTTCACTTAGTTTACTTTACTTTGTATAGGATAATATTGGCATACCAGGCAGAATAATGCACCCACTTGTCATAGAAATCTGTATTGCCGTGATCGACCAGTCACGCATGTTTCTGATTTTTCTAGATCCTTGCAAGTCAGTGACGTGCAGAAACAAGGAGCACTGTGTGGTTACTGATGCAAATGTTCCAGTTTGTGTTCCTGACTTTACAACCACTTGCACAGGGTGGGGAAATAGTCACTTTACAACCTTTGATAGCTACAACTTTGACTTCCATGGCACCTGCACATATATTCTAGCTAAATATTTTGGTTCCGATACAACCTTGGAGTATTTCCGTATTGAAGAGAAGAATGAGAACAGAGGACTTCCAACATCTTCTTCTGCCAGGTTGATCAATATCTTTGCATACAACTTCAACATTTCTTTCTTAAATGACGAACCTGGACAAGTGCGAGTAAGTGCCGTTCATTTCTATTGAAGCTTAGGTGGCCACGACAAAAACTCTAGTTACATATGCTACAGTGGTCACAGGAGGTTCTATCTGCTATACTTCAGACTTCCTCTGTAATCTAAGGTCAGATGGGATGAGAATAAGAGGAATGTATTGTAGTTTACCTGCTTTAAGTCTGGTTCACATCTGCATTCAGTATTCCATTTCGGAAAATCCACTTGGGGACCCAGGAACGGAATACCAGAACGGAGTACCGAACTCATTAAAAAGCAGTGAGCAATAAGAGCACACTGACCCCATAGACTATAATGGGGTCTATGTGTTTTCTGCACGGTGTCCGCACAAAGCATGAGGAGAAAAAAGTACTTCAAAAACTACTTTCCTCTCCGCAGGACTTGTGCGGACACTGTGCGGAAAACACACGGACCCCATTATAATCTACGGGGTCTGAGTGCTTTCATTGCTCACCACTTTTTAATGTGTTCGGTATTCCGTTTCAGTGGTCCTCAAGTGGACTCCCTGGACAGAACACCAAATGCAGATGTGAACTAGGCCTTTAAGACATTCAGGAGCGATAGTGGTTCCAGATTTGGGTGGATTCAGAGTCATCAAAAGTTACCAATTCTAAATACTAAAATAAATTACTAAATATTAAATTAAATATTAAATTAATATTGTATAACTAATTTGATGCATAGTTTGTTTATTTACTTTCGTAGAAATCACTGTTTTTTTTCCCCCCCTGAATTAACTGCTCTTGTTTGACCATGGCTGTCAACCATTTGTGAAGGAGTTGGAACCACAGTTGGAGTTGGGCTATGGGAAAATAGTGGAGTCAGAATCAGTGGTTTGCGGTCTGTCACATGAGGTCAACCTCTATTCAGTAACCCAGTGGAGGAACTAAGAATGGGAATAGTAGTAATCTTTCATGGTTAGGTTCTCGGTGGCTGATGTGGTCAGGGGTTGTGCAGTAATGTGGAGGTCTGTGTTGAGGATGCTGGTTGTTGTAATTTTCTCCCGGGAAACTCTTTGTGGTAATGTCTCCTCCATGATGGTGGATGGGATGCCCTTGAGATACAGAATTAAAGGATTCAAGAGACAAAGGGTAACAATGCAAGTAATTCATATTTCTTTACTGTAGTTGGGAAAGGTACATAAACAGTTTGCAAAACTTTTTGGTTTTAGCGATGGTTTTCCTTAGCTCAGCAAGTACTAGTTTATAGGTTAGCAAGTTCTCTCTTTTGTCTCAAAATGTTCTCTCTTTTTATCTATTTATTTTCAGTTCCACAAAACTACCTGCAATGTCCAGGCTGTGGTGTGCAAGTCCAATGAAGGAATGCTAGGCCTAGCTACAAGCCCATAGACCGTCCAGTAAAAATTCTCCTCCAAAATTTGGTCACACACACATCAAAGATTTAAGGAGAGCGTGGCTTAAGCTTATCCCCAGTTTCTTACTGCTTAGAGGCATTTAGGTGACTTGTAGCTGTCAGGCTTTGGTACGCTAACTTCATACTACAGCTTACGGACCTCTCCTAAGTCAGGAGAGAATTAAAAAGATAACTTCTCCTCCCACTGAGATACTGTTAAGTCGAAGGGAGTTTCCATCAACTTTTCTACAGCTATCATGGTTACGATGGACCTGGCTCATTACATGTGTAGTTTTTATGGCTATCCAATGCATGGACCTGGACATGGCTTCCTTCCTGAACAAAATGTGTTGTTTTCTTTTTTCAAAAAGCGGTTGTCTCATGATGTAGAAAATGAACCTTTTATTTTCTAAAACTAAATGAATGTTAGTGAAATGTTGAGTTTTCTCCTTTGTTCTTTATTCCATAAATTTAAATTTTTTTTGTAAATTTTCAGCTAAATGGTGAAATTAAAAATCTACCTCTCGTTAATGAAAAATTCACCATCACTCAAAGTGGACCATACACAGTCCTAAACACAGCATTTGGCCTTAAAGTGGAATATGGTAACAGTCGTGTGGAAATCACAATCCCAAGTAGCTATTTTGAGACTGTTGGTGGTCTCTGCGGGAACCTCAATGGTAACCCTCGAGATGACAAAGTATCTCCTGACAACAAACCCCTGACTGTGATAACCAAGTGGGCACAGTCCTGGAAAGTTTCTGATGATGATTTCTGTTGGGACACTTGTCATGGAAACTGTGTCGAATGCAATGAAACTCAAACCAGCCTCTATGAAGGAGAACAATACTGTGGTCTTCTCGAGACTGATGATGGACCTTTCAAAGATTGCTATGACAAAGTCAGCACTTCATTATACTTTAACAACTGTGTAAAAGATGTCTGTAGACGAGATGGCCTTGGCCTGTGTCAGGCTTTTGAAGCCTACGTTACAGCATGTAGAAAAGAAGGAGTGCTCATCCCGAACTGGAGGAACATTACAGGATGTGGTAAGTCCAAATTTGACCTTTTTTGGGGGTGGGATTCATTTTGTTACATATAGGTGGTTTTGTAAAAATATTGTCATTATACATTGAATGTTTTTTTTTTACTTCTTTGCTAGACATGAATTGCCCTAAGAACAGTCACTATGAATTCTGTGGCACTGCTTGCCAAGCTACCTGCTTTGACAAAAACTCTCCAAACCGATGCACAGAACCGTGTGTGGAATCATGCCAAGCCAATGAGGGATATGTGCTTAGCGCTGGAGAATTCATTGATGTCACCACCTGTGGTTGCATGTACAAAGATCATTATTATAAACCCAACGAAGAATTTTGGTCTAATGATAAATGCAGCGTTCACTGTAGGTGCGACCCCCTTCTTGGAATGGTAGTGTGCAGAGAAGACAAATGCCAAGACTCTGAGAGATGTATGCTGAGAAGTGGGGTCCGAGGTTGTTACCCAGTAAGTTTCTCCACATGTGTGAGCACAGGAGATCCTCACTACACAACATTTGATGGAAGGAAGTTTGATTTCATGGGCTCATGTACCTATCAGTTGACTGGATTGTGTCCTTCAATGGATCCAAACCTCACCCCTTTCCAAGTCACAATTCAAAATGACAGAAGAGGGAGCAAAACTGTTTCCTACACAAAGTCTGTCACGTTAGAAGTCTACAATAAGACCATCACATTGACCAGGGACCATCCAAACAGAGTTTTGGTGAGTATTTTACCAGTATATGTTTTAATTGATAGTTTCATTGGGTTTCATTAGAAGAGAATGAAGAAGTATGAGAGTGTTTACTATTCTCCATAGTTATGATTTCAATAATCATAGATGCTATATTGAGAGGATTTTCCTATGACTGAATTTTGTAGCCGATTACATTAAACATTCTTGCAAATATAAATCTTAGTGGCAGTGGTGAACCTAGCCTCTCTGCTCCCTGAGGAGACAGTCGCCCTTGCAGCCTAAATTATGCCCCACAGTGGCACAATAGACTGTGGGGCATAATAGAGGTTACAGAGGGTCGCTGTGGGGCATAATAGAGGTTGCAGGGGCCACAGTGGACCCTGCAACCTCTATTATGCCCCACAGTTGCCCACCCAACTATTATGCCCTACAGTTGCACACCCATGAACTATTATTATACTCAAGAGTCTTTTCAAACCGCCGAGTATAATAATCGGAGACTCTGGAGAGGTGAGGGAACATAATAAACAGGGACCACGTGATGTCTGGAACATTACCATACAGGCCCAAAACCTGCTAGGATTAACATCGGATCCCAGAGAGGAGAGTAAAACTGTTTATTATGTTCCCTCACCTCCCCTGAGGCTCAGATTATTATACTCGGGGGTCTGAAAAGACCCCCAAGTATAATAATAGTGGTAGTGAGTTCGTGGCCTGGGCCCGAGCCTGCTCACAGCCTCCCTCCGTGTCCTATAGTACAAGCGGAAGTGGGGGGTGGCTGTGAGCAGGCCCGGGGAGGTAGGTAAATAGGCCACTACCTCCTAGGGATACTAAGATTGCTGGAGAAAATTATTAAAATTCTGCAATTCTTTGAATATTTTTTTAATTTGCAAAGTGTTCAACTTTTACAGTAAATGTCTACAAATTTAAATATGGTTATTATTCATAGGACAACCCTTTACATTTGGTAGTCCTATGCTTCAGTCAATACCTTCTTACTATGATCATCTATATGCTTTATATTTACAATTTCTCTTTCCCGCAAACTACATATTAAAACAATTAGAATGCTTCAAATTTTATTTTTTAGGTTAATGGAGTTGCCAAATTTATACCTTTATCCCTGGAATCCAACAAAATCAAAGTGTTTATGAAAGGAGAACACGCTTTTGTTAGAACTGATTTTGAAGTTACAATCAATTACAACTGGGACAATTATGGCCGAGTAATGGTGCCCAACACCTATGCCAATTCACTCTGTGGCTTGTGCGGGAACTTTAACCAGGATCCTAGTGATGACTTGACCCCAGATGGTACCAAAGATGATCAAGCTAAGTTTGAAGAAATGTATAGGGTTGGAAAAACAACTGACTGTGAAGCTGGGTGTATAGGAGAGTGCCGAGGCTGCAGTCCAGAGGATACCCATAAATACTCAGCTGAGAATTATTGTGGCATTATTAAGAAGACAAATGGACCTTTCAGTCAATGTTACAATGTCATCGACCCTTCATCATATTTTAATGACTGCATTTATGATAGTTGTTTATCTGGAGGTCAATATTCTTCCGTATGTGGAGCCATTGCTAGATATGTCTCTGAATGTCAAGAAAAGGGAGTGACCATAGAAGCCTGGAGACAATATACTATATGTGGTAAGTGATGTCATTATCTTTCAATCTTAGAAGATATTGTGTTCTAAAAGTTCTTGTGTGATAACATGTGAAGATTGACTTTTAATATCCAAGTTGGTTGATGACCAACAAACTTTTTCAGTAGGGTTTCACTAGAAAACCCCCATTCATTTGGGGCATTTAGTGCCAAGACCTTCCAACTCAAAGAAACTACTTAGTGTTTCCTAACCAGTGGTTTGGAGCTCTTATATCCCACAAATGTTGTTCTCCAACTGTTGGGACCTTAGAAACCAAAGGTTCAGAAGGTTCTATAATCTAGTAATAAAAGTAGTTCCAAATGTAAAATAAAGATGATCATTATTATGACTTTTTTTCTTCTTTTAGATCCAATCTGCCCACCAAACAGTCATTATGAGCTATGTGGACCTGGTTGTCATACCACATGTTCAAACCTCAACTCTCTATCTGACTGCGTGAAGACCTGCACAGAAGGATGCTATTGTAATAGCGACTTTGTTCTCAGTGGAGATACCTGTGTCTCCATATCTCAATGTGGCTGTGACTACAATAATGTTTATTATCAACAAGGTCAGACATTTTATCCGAATGAACAGTGCAATGAGCAATGCCAGTGTACCAATGGACAGGTTGAATGCCAAGCAGCACCATGCGGCCACAATGAAGAGTGCAAGGTGGTTAATGGAGCCATTGGTTGTCACTCTAAGACTACAGGCACTTGTCAAATGGCTGGAAATCGTCTCTTTGTTACATATGATGGTCTGAGTTACAACCTACAAGGCTCATGTTCCTACCTCTTGACTGAAGTCTGCAGTGAAAACTTGGAACTTGGCAATTTTTCAATTGTGGCTGAGAGTGGAAGTTTTGGAAGAGGCAACATAGCCGGGACAAATTCATTGAGAGTGAATGTGCATGAGTATGAAATTATCATCAATCGAGAGGCACAATGGTTGGTGACGGTAAGTCATTGGATGGATGGTACACATAAAACACACATGCTATAGGCTAACTATATGTTTTATGTATGAATGCTTCATTTATTGGTTCCTTGATAGGTCCACTTGATAATTAGGAAATGATCAGTATAACTTGATCTATGAACAACTCAATTTTCAATTTATACTTTAATGCTTCAAGCAGGAATGGGGTGAGATGTTCCCGGGTGAACTAATATAAGGGATGACACAAAATATAAGGGTTTTCAAGGAACACCAGGGACCAAATCAGCTGTTTGCCTCAAAGGCCATGAAACGTCACGTTCATCAGGCACGTGTCCTGTTAACAGCTTAGTCCCATTCGGACAAATGATCTGAGAGGCAATATCAAGCACTACCACTATACAACATAATGCCCTGCGGCCTCTTCAAAGAGCTGATCAGCGGAGGTCCAAGGGGACCCACCAAAATTCAGTTAGCCAATCTAATGATAGGTCATTAATTATTAAACTTGAAAAGCCCAGTAATTTATTTATTCTTTATCTGACAGTTATTGTGTATTACTTAGAGACACAGGTACTTTTTGAATGCCTTGCCATGAGCACCATGAGAACTTGTCTTATTTATTATTTATTTATTAAGCTTACTTGTATAGCGCCATCATATTCCGCAGCGCTTTACAGGCATTGACAGTCACTGTCCCATGTCTTAGCCCCATTTAGAGCTTAAAGGGGTATTCCCAACTCACCTGTTCACCACCTTACAGGCTGTGTGCTCTGTTCACTTCCTGGTTTTCTCAGTAAATTGGTGGGTGGGGTTTCACTTGCTGTCTCCCAGACAAAGCCAGCTCTGCTATCTCTATTCATAGCAGTACATGTTTGCAGTCAGTAATGAGGGAACAATATGAAGCTCAAGTAGCAGAGCTGGATTTGTTAGGTGATGAGAATCCCACACTTACTTTGTACAGGACCAAGAGTCAGTTTGCAATATACTAACTTTTAGGTCTGTGTTTAATGGACTCCCTATTTCAGCTCTTATCAGCAAAATTCAATTAGCCGACTGATAACTGGAAGAGCCAGAGATAAACAGCTCAGAAATACAAGCTGCTCCCAAGTCTGAGCACTCAGCACCCCCTCCCCTCCTGAGAGCAGGGAGTTACGTCACTTACCCTGGGGGAGAGATAAAGAGCTCAAAAATACAAGCACAGAGCATACATCACTTGTCCTGGGTGGAAAGATAAGATCATCCCCAGGTCTGTGGTTATGGAACCACAGTGTAAACAATGAAGTGAAGATAGCGGCCAAACAAAGCAATTTTGCTTAAGAAATGTATTTAGGAAAAGTCTTAAATCCACATAAACTAGCAGTATAGATAGGATCCTTGAGATGGGACAACCCTTTTAGGTGTAAGATGCCTGTATTGTGTTGAATATATAAAAGATAGTACAGGATTGCACAGAATTCTCTTACAAAGATAGGCTAAGAGTAATCTTGGCCCACCAAAAAGGTCATGTGTCTTTTATCAACCAAAGCCTTGATACACTCAATTTGGGAAATACAAATTTTCATTAAGGAGCTCAGCACTTATTATTTATTTTTGAGTCCCTGCTCTTAAACTTTTGGGGCTGTGGCCTAATCAAGGCCAAACTAGAGTCTGTGAAACATTTTGGCTACGAGGCCCAAGGCATCACCCTAATGTCCAAATGATCAGTTCACCCCTGTTTCTTGCCCTAAAACATTAATCATGTCTCTTCTAGAATTAATAAAATATTTTGCACTTTTGTTCACAGGTTAATGGTGAAAGCCACATCCTGCCTCTCGTACTAGAAAATGGAAAAGTTAAAATCAACCAAGAAGGCTTCAGTATAGTCCTACAGACCGATTTCGAGGTGGTTGTCCGCTATGATACCATAAATTCTGTTTACATTGAAGTTCCTTCTGTTTACCAGAATTCTTTGTGTGGCCTCTGTGGTGACTTTAATGGTCACTTTGATGATGACCTACGTCTACCATCTGGACAGTTGTCGGTAACCAGTGAAGAATTTCAAGCAGCTTGGGGTGAAGACAAAGATGGAAAAGACTGTAGCTGTAAAGAGAATTGTGAGGGTTGTGATAATTTGAGGTCAGCTATATTTGCCCGAGATGAGGCTTGTGGTCTTTTGCTGATAAAAGATGGACCATTTGCTGACTGCTATAGGCTAGTTAACGTGACTAACTATTTTAACCAATGTTTGATGGACATGTGTGCAAGCGATGGTCAAGCAGAGATCCTATGTCAAAGCCTTCAAGCTTATGCTACAGTGTGTCAAGCATCTGGGGCCAAAATTCAATCTTGGAGGACATCAGATTTCTGCAGTAAGTACCTTCATAGCTCTTCATGAAGGATTCTGGTTAATAAGACCACCTTGGATGTACGGTATGATCTCATAATGTCACACTTTGTTTTGTAGATTTCAAATGTCCATTGAACAGTCATTACGAGTTATGCGCTGATACTTGTGATGGGTCGTGTTCTGCGGTCTCTGCACCTGTCTCTTGCACTCAGCAATGCTCTGAGGGTTGTGTGTGTAATGACGGATATCTTTTTGATGGAGGTCGTTGCGTGTCCATGGAAAATTGTGGATGTGTTCATGATGGAAGATACTATAATGTAAGTCTATTCCTTCCCCCTTATGCTACATCAGAGAGGGTTGAAATTAGTCATCTAGACTTCTGAAGATATGTGGTGGTCCTAAAAACCGTATTAGGGCTAGTTCACACAGAGTTAAATGAATTTTGCATGTGAACATTACGTGCAGCTAGCCATAACAGGATGCTGGTACAGTGCAGTTCATTCTTCTTAATCTAAGAGGAAACAACCCTTTAAGACGTTCATACTGTAAAGGACCCCATGTGAATTTAGTTTAGTACATTGACCTATTGCTAAACTGAGCAATATCAGCCTCTAGATATAATGTTTTCTCTTCTTTTCTCAACAGCTTGGAGATTCAATTTTGTCCTCTGACTGCCTCCAGCAGTGCACATGTCAAAATGGTGGCATTGTTGAGTGCAGCCCATTTAGCTGCAAGGAGAACAAAGTCTGTAAAATTGATCGGGGTAAAGCCACATGCCAAGAAAATGAAGAAGCCACATGTTGGGCATGGGGAGACCCCCATTACCATACATTTGATGGGAAGAACTATGATTTCCAGGGGACCTGCTCTTATACCATGTCCAAAACCTGTAATTCTGACCTTCCATTCTTTAAGATTGAGACAGTGAATGAAAATCGAGGTTCATCTCTTGTATCGTACCTAAAATCAGTCAACATCCAAGTCTACAATTATAATATCACTGGTTTCAGGTCAGAATTTGGAATAGTGAGGGTAAGTGCTTTGTATTTTACTCAATAGTCATGGAAATCCATGTCAGTCCCTGGAAAACTAATGCGTTTAAAAAAAATAAAATAAATCTATGCCACATCCTTATAAATATACTACTGTATAATATATATATATATATATATATATATATATATATAACAATCATGACATCAAGGGAGAATACTAGAGAAAAGAACATACCATATTCCCTCTGTAAAGGTCACAGCATGGAGACTATGCTCCTAAATCCAAAAGTTACTAGAAAATGGATAGGAGTACTAGGTATATAATTAATTTTTCTTAAATATCATTAAAATAGGGAAGGGTGATTACTAATAAAAACAGGGAAGTAATCCCCTCACAGGAAAAATACGTAATAGCATATGTAGCAACATGTAATGGGTAGAACAGTATAGTATCACCTAAATAGGTATGCTCAAAATTTAAGAAAATCACTTAATAAACATAGCAAAGGTCTATAGAGAAGTTGATCGATAAATAATCAATAAAAATTATATGAAATATTGTGAAGTCATACAATAGTAAAATGACTAACAAAGGTGAAAAAATAAAGAACCATGACGTGTATAACTAAGTACCATTAAGCCTCAGATGCAGTACAACATACAGGAAGTGTACGAATAGAGTGAAGTTCACAAGTGTGACAGTGAAATTATAACATAACAGAGTCAGAGCATCGACAGTAAAGGTAGCAGGATAATCCTGCCTCAATGCAGGAACAAGAGTAAAACGGCCAGAGCAAAGTAACAAGTATGCAGTAAACAAATATGTACATACCGATACAAAGAATAGAAATGAACCTGGAGGGAATATCCACCCTGACCCCAACGTACGTTTCGGACAATGCTTTCTTCCGGGGGTGGTCCGGAAATATACATATATTTTAGCATTACTAGAGGTTCTAGTTTGGTGTCAACTTCACCTTTTTTTTACTGACCTGGCCCATTTCAGCAATGTTTTTCACAGTAATTTGTCTCAACAACAAAAACACCACCCTTAGACCCTACTTAAGGTGTATGTAAGCTCCTAGGCAAAATATTTTTTTTGGGTCAGATATCTCACCTCTGGGGCTTTGAATATGACTAGAAAAGGGCGAACCTCTCAATACAAGTTTTATATCAACCACGCATTAAATTGGCTTAAAAAAATAGTGTAGAACACTATCAGTTCTCCTAGCAACTTATCTATAAAACATAGTGTAGAGCACTGTCAGGGCTCCTAGTATCTTATCTATAAAACATAGTGTAGAATACTCAGGGCCCCTAGGAACCTATCTATAAAACATAGTGTAGAACACTGTCAGGGCTCCTAGGAACCTATCTATAAAACACAGTGTAGAATACTCTTAGGGCCCCTAGGAACCTATCTATAAAACACAGTGTAGAACACTGTCATGGCTCCTAGGGACCTATCTATAAAACATAATGTAGAATACTCTTAGGGCTCCTAGCAACCTATCTATAAAACATAGTGTAGAACACTGTCATGGCTCCTAGGAACCTATCTATAAAACATACTGTAGAATACTCTTAGGGCTCATAGGAATCTATCTATAAAACATACTGTAGAATACTCTTAGGGCTCATTTGAATCTATCTATAAAACATAGTGTAGAATACTGTCAGGGCTCCTAAGAACCTCTCTATAAAACATAGTGTAGAATACTCTTAGGGCCCTTAGGAATCTTTCATCCCCACGGTTTATTTCATTTAATTTTTATGTTTTCTTCATTTAATAGGTAAATAATCAACAATTTCTACTCCCAATCAAACTGAATAATAACACGGTGATATTATCGCAAAGTGGAACTTCATTGATCCTTCAGACTGATTTTAAGCTCAAAGTCATCTATGACTGGGACATGCTTCTGAAAATCACCATTCCTAGTAGATATTACAATTCTGTTTGTGGTCTGTGTGGAAATTACAATAATAATCCAAATGATGACCTTTCTAATAATGGAACAACATTAACACCGGTAGAGTATGGCAAATTGTGGAAAGTTAAAGAGACCAGTGATGGAGCCTGCCATGATGATTGCAATGGGGACTGTGTGACCTGCACTGCTGAGAAGAAAGTACTCTATGGAAAAAATCAGTATTGTGGCATTCTCACCCAGAGTAATGGACCTTTCAAAATTTGCCATGATAAGATTGACCCCAAGATATACAGAGACAATTGTGTCTTTGATATGTGTCTCAATGATGGCTACAATCAGATCTTGTGCCAGACATTAAAGGCCTATAGTGACGCATGTGCCCGGGAAGGCATACAAGTTGATGACTGGAGAACTAGAACTAATTGTCGTAAGTAAAATCTCAATATTTATATAAATGTAAGTTATCTATGGGATTTAGACATATGGGTAATAACAAATGGCTTGAATGAACTTCACAAATGGACACTTTGAATGAATACATAGAAATACATATGAAACTGCAGCCGTACATGCACAATTCCTTGGCTAAACCTGACAATTTTGGTGGATGCATCTTGATCGAGTATGTATGAGTATAGTAAGAGGGGGGTTTGGGTTGGAGAAATAGTGGTTAACTTATTTATCTGATTTTTTTATGTAATGTGTATGGTCAGGATAGTGTAGACTGTGGAGCAACCGTGTCTAAAAAACAAACCATAAATTGACCTACAGTCTACACATACCTGGAAATAGCCCTGTTCTCTACAGTTACACAGTCTGATGAACATCTAAGGCCATTACTACCTTTCCGAGACTAAAAAAATATTTTCAACTTTCCTCCTCGAAATGTGTTCCACTTTATCTCCACCATGTTTTATAGTTCAACTTTTTCTTTGGTTTATTATGGTTCTTATTGTTATTGCTTAATTATTTTTTTTAAAATCTTTTCTTCAGCTGTGAATTGTCCTAGTAACAGTACATATAACCAATGTGGAAGTGCTTGCCCTCCTACGTGCCTGGATCCAAAAGCACCATCCAAATGCTCCGAGCCTTGTATTGAAGTCTGCGAGTGTAATGAAGGATTTGCCATGATTGAAGGAACATGTCAGCCAAAGGCAAACTGTGGCTGCTCTTACCAAGGTCATTCTATCAATCCAGGTGACTCATTTTGGGAAGATACCGCCTGCCAGAAAAAATGTTTCTGTAATCCGGTCACTCGTAAAGTTGAATGCACCAGAACTAAGTGTGGAGATGGTGAACGGTGCTTGATCAAGGATGGAATCCAAGACTGTTATCCAGTCTATTACTCCACCTGCACAGCTTCAGGAGACCCTCACTATGTTAGCTTTGATGACTACCATTATGATTTCCAGGGAGCTTGCCAGTACCTGCTGTCAGGGCTATGTAAAAATAAAAGTAATTTAACTGACTTTCAAGTCATTGTACGCAATCAAAACCAAGGAAGTCTTCTAGTCTCTTCTTCCACCGCTGTTACTTTCAGAATATTTGGAAGAGAAGTCCAAATCCGCAGAGAGTACCCAGCAACAGTTTTGGTAAGTATATGCTTGGGGGAATCATGTTCACATAACTAGATGGATGTCCATCAGCTTTCTCCTACAAAACAATTCTAAAAAGAAAAATATTTGTCAATAAAAAGACATTGGGTCAGATGGGATGTACCAAGAAAATGTCCAAAATTATGGCACATAATATCTCTTATACCTCAGTTGCCACTTTTTAAGACAGTGATTGGAACATGATGGGAATCTAGACAGAATGGGCAGGAATTGATTCATCAGACTTACTATAATTCACGCCAGGCATGAGTTATACCAGAAATCTACACCAGTCAGGGGTTGATCTGAGTTCAGTTGCATGGAAACTCCTGACATATGGAAGTATTAAGAGGACGAAGCCTTTTAGTAATCCTGGAACTAAACACCAATATTAATTAATTCCGTCCATTGTTTCTTATTTCAGGTGGACGGAATCAAGTCTAATCTTCCAATAGAACTGAAGACAAAGGTTGGTAATATTGCCATCTCCCAATCTGGAAGACAATGCATTGTTCAGACCAACCTTGGAATCCGCGTGACATTTGACTGGGACGCACGAGTCGGTGTGACGCTCCCCTCAACTTACTCTGGATCTGTGTGTGGCCTCTGTGGAAACTTCAATGGAGATTCTACAGATGACCTTATTGATCGTGATGGTAAACTTCAACCTGATTTCCCTTTGTTTGGTCACAGTTGGAGAGAAGGGCCAAATGCTGACCAGTGCAAAATTGTCAAGGGAGGTAATTGTACCAACCTTCTAAAGCTAGAAGAAGAACAAATGAAGAACCTAAAGGAGTGTGGCATGGTGCTCAGTACCAAGGGCCCTTTTAGAAAATGCCATTCCAAACTTGAACCCTCAACTTATTTTAAGGACTGTGTTTATGATATGTGTTCATATGGTAAAAGACCAGACCTCATGTGTAGACTACTAACCGGTTATGCTGCCTCGTGTCAGGACTCTGGAGTTGTCATCGATAACTGGAGATCAGAATTTGTGTGTCGTAAGTATATTCATGAACAATAAGTTATATGAGCAAGTCCAAATCAATTGTATTTGGTAACCACGTAGAATTCAGCCATAATAGGTATATCACACACATGTTCCTATACCTGGACATGCACATGTCATATACCATCTCACTAGATGCCCATATTGATACGTATTTCTAATGGGTAGCTTATATGTTCATTACCAGGACTTACTGAGCTTAGAAGGCCCTTGGAAATCTAAAGGCTAGTTCACATGGGGGGCAGATTTTGACACCAAGAGTCAAATCCTGCCTGCCACGACTGTCGCGGTCACGGCTTCCCCCTCCCAAGTCGGCTCAAATAAATGGGTCGACTCCAGAGGTTGCTGCCGCCAGGCGGACATCCAGCTCGTCAAGCTGTGGAATCCACCTGAAGAAAGGGCAGCTCGCTAGCGGTCTCCATAGTCCACCATTGTTAGGGGGAGGATTATGACGTAGATTACACGCCATAATCTGCTCCCTCTGTGGCCGTGTGAACGGGTCCTAAGAAAACATGTCCTATCAATTCAAGGGTGGGGTAGACTGAGGACTCAATCAGAAAAAAAATCTAATATCTAAGGCCACATAATGTAAAAAAATAAATAATAATTTAATACAAATCTTTGTTCCATTTTCAGCTATGTCCTGCCCCCCGAACAGCAGATACAACGTTTGTGCCAGTGGCTGTCCTTCCACCTGCCTCTCTTTGTCAATGTCTACCAAATGTGATGCCACCTGCAGGGAAGGCTGTGAGTGTGAGAAGGGCTATGTTCTCAGTGGTACTGAATGCGTACCCTTGTCCCAATGTGGTTGTCTCTACAACTCCCAATACTACAAACCCGGGGACATCTTCTACCCAGAAAACACATGCGAGAATAAATGTACCTGCAACAATGGAGGGGCTGTCACCTGCAATTCCACTTCATGTGGTGACTATGAAATATGTAGCATTATCAAAGGTGTACAAAGCTGCAATCCAGTGGGATATGCCACATGTTCAGCCATTGGAAGAACAACCTTCAATACATTTGATAACTTTGGCTATGATTTCAATGGAAACTGCACTTATGTAATGTCGCAGACCCGCTTGACTGAAGGGTCAAAATTGACTGATTATGTTATCCAAATCAGGAACGTAGACGACTCAGTTACCATCAGTAAGAAGGTCATATTCCAAGTCTATAATTATACTGTAACCCTTATACAAGGAAGTGAAAACAAAATCCTGGTAAGACCATTTATATTTGTTTAATAGTTAATAGAATATGCTTTACTTAGAACTCAAACATTTCCCTACAAGGGAATCTTAAAGTGTACCTAAGCTTTCAACTTATTCTTTTTATAAAATTGATAGTAAATCCACTTCTGCACTATTTTTGTCTTGCTTCTCACTGGAGTATGAGAATCTCTTCTTTCACATGACACCCAAACCACTGTTCTATGTTTTATAATGGACAAATAGAACTAATTAAAAATTACCAACCCCAACAACCTTGCTTTATTAGAGGTTAAAGGGGTTGTCTCATTATGGGCACTTATCCCATATACAGAAGCTGAAATGCCAGACTCTCCAATGATTAGGAGGATGGGAGACGGAAAGTACCCATAAGGCGCTAGTGTGTTTGCATGACCAGTGATCTATTTACTTCTATGGAGTTGCTGGAACTGTAATCTCCAGAAGCACTTGCAGCCCCATAGAAGATTATGGCACTAGTGCTTCATTCACAAGGAGACCTTATTATGACTTTTGGTCCCTCCATTGACCTGATCACTGGGAATTAGTGTATAGGGTACAAGTGTTCATAATGGGACCACCACTTAGAGTAAATTTGTTTCTTGTTGACATCCAGCATATTCTCCGAAGTCAATGCCTAATGTTAATAAGCTCCTAATCCACTTTTTTATTTCTTTTACCCAGGTAAATGATATTCTTCGAAATATCCCCTTTGAGCTGGAGGCCGGTAAACTCAGGGCTGACTATTATGGTGGAGGACTTGTCCTTAAAACCGACTTCGGACTGGTCATTACTTTAGACAATGCCGTTCATGTAACTGTGCCAGCAACATATCACAACCAGACAAGTGGTCTGTGTGGAAACTACAATGATGACACTACGGATGAGCTAAGTCCATATGATAAGGATGCTTCATCCTATGCAGACTCTTGGAAGGAGCCAGAAGATTTCTGCACTACAGAAGATGTCTGCACCGGAGACAACCAAACTTGTTCTAATTGTCTCAGAGCAACACGGAAGGCTCTTTCTGAGGAAAACCTCTGTGGAATTCTGACTTCTCCAAATGGTCCATTCTCACCATGCTACCAAACAATTGACCCTAAAGCCTACTTCAGAAGCTGTATTAATACACTTTGCACAAAAACTGGAGAACTCTGTACCATTCTTCAAGGCTATGCAAAGCTTTGTCAGGATGCGGGTATAGCTATAAAACCATGGAGGACACAAAGTTTTTGTCGTAAGTACTAGATTTTTGCACCTTTGGTGAAGATCATGAAGAATACATGCGCTGTCTTTTCACTCATCGGCCATTTCCACTGATAAGTGTCATTGGGTTTCCTTACGCTAGGTTCACACTAGCGTTCGGGTCTCCGTTCTCAGCTTTCCATCTTCTGCACACAGCAAAAGTGATCTATACTAGAGCTGAGCGATCAGGATCGGAAAAGATCAGATTCCAATCCCAACCTTTTTTTGGCGGAATGGAGGTCTCAAGCATTGTGGGAACTAACGTGAGACCTCTATCCCGCCAAAAAAGATCGAAATCGGAATCCTATCTTTTACGATTCTGTTTGCTCAACCCTAATCTACACGAGATGTAAACCAGCCAATATGATATGGTCATGCATCGTCTACAGTTATTGAGAATATCGCCTATAGATAGGGATGAATTGAGGTTACTGGTGGCTCCTTGGCAAAAGATGTGGTGAAAAGTCATCCAACTTCAAGAACTTGAACCCTACTTGATTATTATTCCATCTACACATAAGAGGAGAGGGCATTCTTAATTAGGCACAATGGCAGTGTTTTTTTTATGGAAATTAGACACCTGATGTATCACAGGCTAAAATTAACCTGTGGTCTAGTACTCAACACGAACTTCATGATCTAATCTAGTTGTGATGATATCAAGTGGATCACAAGACCTGTCAGGGCTTTATGGAGGTCCACTCCCTACCATAAAGTCATCTTGCATAGAGTGGATATATATTGATAAATGACCATTGTCTAACACATATCTTTTATCTTTCCAGCATACACCTGTTCCCAGGAGCACAGTCATTATGAGCTTTGTGCTGATGTTTGTTCCACAAGTTGCTCTTCCCTCTATGACATTACCAGCTGCCCAACAACCTGCTCAGAGGGCTGCCAATGTGACACTGGATATTTCTTCCAAAATGGCCTCTGTGTCACTCCAGATTTGTGTAACAGATGCTTCCTAAACTCAGTGTTTTACACGGTAAAGAGCCAACAAAATGGCTTGTTTGCCTTCACCATTCTCCTTATTAGTCCTCATTTTACTTTTTCTTTCAACCCTTCTCCTTTTCTGTCTAACTCATATAAGTCTTCATTTTCTTTCTTCTCCCCATTCCACTTATTCTTTTTTTTAACCACTCATCAGTACTCTACTTTTTCTTCTCCTCTTCGTTACTTTGTAACAATGCATATTGAAGAGATGTTAATGGTGTGTCTCCTCTTTAAAAGATTAATGAAACCATCATCTCGGAAGACTGCAGCCAGACCTGCACTTGTACCCCTCGACATGTGATGGTCTGTGACTCCTACAGCTGTGCCTCGGATGAAATCTGCACCGTTCTAGGTGGAAAAGTCCAATGTATTAATAAAGGTTAGAAAACTTTTGGTTACGTGACAGAGCTTTTTTCACTTACTTTATATACTCAAGTATAAACCGAGATTTTGAGCAGTTTTTTGTGCTGAAAAAGTGCTCCTCAGCTTATACTAGAGTCATTACGGTACTTTTCTGCTAGCAGGTCAGGAACGCAGACCCCGCCCCCCACTGCTCCATCACTTGCCGGGTGACGTGGCCACATAAGCTCAGGCCCGCGCCCGGCGTGTGTCTGCTTCCTGGCATGCTAGCAGAAGTACCATAAGTACTTCTGCAGATTGAAATGTACAGCATCGCCATGCCCCTGGCAGTAGCGTGGCGATGCTGCGGCCCCGGCACCAACCCTGGTGTCTGTATGCCGGGTCTGTAAGGGCCAGTTCACACATGCTGATGTGTTTCGTCAGTAAGGAGTCCGCATGAGGACCCTCCTGGACGGAATACAAGCGCAACTGCAAGCGCTTTGCAGTTCAAGTGTACGGGCCCCATAGACAGTAATGGCTTCTGTGGGCTTGCCACGCACTGCCCACCTGAACGATTCGTGCAAGCCCACAGAACTCAATATAGTCTATGGGGCCCGTGCGCTTGAACTGCACAGCGCTTGCAGTTGCTCGTGTTCCTTCTGTAGGGGTCCTCATGCGGACCCTTACGGACGGAACACATCAGCATGTGTATTGGCACCGCTGCAGAGGGGTATAGAAATCGGCACCTCCACTGTAAGCTATTACAGTGGGTAATGCCGGAGCCTTCCCCCCCTCCAAGATTAAAATTAGCCCCGGGGGCCGGTCCCCACCGGTCCCATACCTTTAAAGTTGCAGGCCGGCTCCTGCACGATGAGCTCGCAGGAGCTGACCTGTTCTGATGACAGCCGGGAATCTAATGAAGGCTCCCAGGCCTGTCATCGCTATATTACTATTGCGGCTGGTCTATGACCATCCGTAATGGAAGATTATGAATGATAATCTGTTTTCCCTTAGCCCAAACAGCAGCACAACTGGGGTATTTCTGCCCCTGTGACCTGTTAGGACAGGTGGAACTTTTAATTAACTAACAGCTTTAACCCCCTATAAGAGGCCGACAGACCTCCTCCCCCTTGTGTTAGTACCAAAGTATGATTTACAAACAGAATTTTACAATAGATACGACTAGGGAGGGAGACTTGTGCTGCTGTTTGGGCTAAGGGAAAACAGATTATCAATCATAATCTTCCATCCCCCCTACGCCCAACCAGCAGCACAACTGGGGATTTAGCAAGTATAGCTTTACCCTAGGGTGGGTGATCCCGGCAGACCGATGTTAATACAGAATGTCCAAATGCTGTGGAATCCGCCGGACGCCAGTCCAGCCTGTAGTGCCTGGCGAAGGTCAGCTGCGAACTCCAGGAGGCAGCGGCACATATCTGTTCCATGGAAAGGAAACGTCTTTCAGCCCAGGACGTCGCCACTGATCTGGTGGCATGGGCACGGACAAACTCTGGTACCGGAAGGTCTTGAGCACGCAGGGAGCAAGTGATGGCTTCCCTGATCCACCTTGACAGGGTTACTTTTGATGCTTTGGCACCCCTGTTGTGGCCAAACACATTGACCAAAAGATTTTCCGACCTTCGGAAAGGGGCTGTACGGTCTAGGTAAATACGCAGTGCTCTGACCAAGTCCAGCTTGTGCATCTTCTCTTCCCACTCAGAAGTGGGAGAGGGAAAGAAGGCCGGTAAGGAAATTACCTGGTTGATGTTCTGAAGTGTAGGTACCTTTGGCAAGAATCCTGGGACGAACCTTAGTTGTACTCTGTCCGGGAAGAAGGTTATAAAGGGTTCCGAGGCTGCTAGGGCCTGTAGTTCTCCAACCCTCCTGGCGGAGGTTATTGCCAATAGAAAGGTAACCTTGTATGACAGGTACTTCCAATCCACTTCAGATAAAGGTTCGAAGGGGGGAGAGCAAAGTCCCTGTAGAACCGCAGCCAAGTCCCACTTAGGGACTGGAGGTTGTACCTGGGGGTGGAGCCTGACAGCCCCTCTTAGGAATTGCCTGATTAGAGGATCCTGTGATAGTTGAGTTTTCAGGAGAGCGGACAGAGCTGAAACTTGAACCTTCAGGGTGGCTGGTGCAAGCCCCCTCTCTAGGCCAGCCTGAAGGAATTCCATGACCGTATTTCTATCCAAGCTGCGCTGGTTATCTGTACACCAACCTTGGAATATCCGGGTGATCCTTTGGTAGCTCCGTTGGTAGATTCCGCTCTTGAATGGGCTAAAGTCCTTAGCACACCCTGGGACAATCCTCTATCTCCACATACGGCTCGGTTAACCTCCAGGCAGTGAGGTTGAACCTGTCCAGGTCCTGGCAGAGCTGTCTGTTTAGAGTTACCAGGTTGTGGACTGATGGAAGCCTCCAGTAGGTCCCTCGACTCATTAGGATGAGGTGGGTAAACCATGCCCTCTTTGGCCAGAACGGCATGATCACTATTGCCGAGGTCTGGTCCTGCCTGAGTTTCGCCAATACCTTCGGAATCATTGGAATAGGAGGAAAGACGTAAGCCAGTCTGAACCTCCAAGGTATTGACAAAGGGCCAAAGGGTTGTCTTCCCGGTACAGGAAGCAAAACCTTTCTACTTTGGCGTTGTATTGGGTGGCCATCAGATCCACCTCGGGGAGACCCCACATCTCGGTGAGCTGGTGAAAGATGTCCGGATTCATGGACCATTCGCCTGACGTCACTAGGCCTCTGCTGAGCTGATCCGCAAGGATATTCAAACGTCCTCGGATATGAACCGCTGACAACTGGGACAGATTTTTCTCTGCCCAGGCAAATATTAAGTTGGTCACCTGCAGGAGAGAGGGGGATCTGGTTCCCCCTTGCTTGTTGATGTAATGGACTGCTGTTAAGTTGTCCGTTCTTATCTTCACAGCTTGTCCCTGCAGGAGAGGAGCAAACATCAGAAGTGCACGGTGAACTGCCGTAAGCTTGCGCCAATTGGATGAGCGCGTTTTCTCCAGACGATTCCATGTACCTTGTACCGGGGTCTCCCCCAGATGCGCCCCCCATCCTGTGAGGGAGGCATCTGTTGTCAACAGGATCCAGGAGGTCTGGACCATGGACTTCCCGTCCTGAAGATGGGACCACCAAACCAGTGATCGACGGGTACTGATGGATAACTGGATAGGCTTCTGTAGTCCTGAAGGACTGTGGTTCCAAACTCTCAAGATCTCGCTTTGTAATGGGCGCATGTGCCATAGGGCCCAAGGAACTGTCTCGATGGTGGCGGAAATAAGACCTAGGACTTTCATGGCCGTCCTGATAGTAACCTTCTGGGTAATGGACAGGTGATGAGCCGCTCGACCAATCTTCTCCTTGCGAGGAGAGGGCAGGGAGATCGTCATACTGAGAGAGTCCAAGATAAATCCCAGGAACTGGATCCGGGTTGATGGAACCACTACCGACTTCTGCCAGTTTATTAGCCAGCACAGCTCGTTTAATAATGCCACTGTGATATCCAACTGTGTGGCGAGGACCTCCTTTGACTGGGCTTTTAGGAGCCAGTCATCTAGATATGGGACTATAAAGATCCCTTGGAGGCGCAGGGCGGCTGCGACCGGAGCCACTACCTTTGTGAAGGTGTGGGGGCCGAGGATATGCCGAATGGGAGAGCCGTAAACTGGAAGTGAGACAGTTTTCCCTTTAGATGTACAGCAATTCTCAGGAATTTCCTATGTGCCGGAAGAATAGGTACGGGGAGGTATGCGTCCCTTAGATCCAAGGTGACGAAGTGATCTCCGAGCTGCAGAAAAGGAAGAACCGACTTGATGGTTTCCATGCGGAACCGTACCTTGTGAATGAATCGATTCAAGTATCTGAGGTCGATAATCATCCGCCATCCACCTGACGGCTTGGGAACAAGGAAGACCGGAGAATAAACGCCTTGGCCGTGTTTTGAGCGGGGAACCGGCTCCAATGCGGCTTTGTCCACGCACTCTCGGACGGAATCTTCTAGATGAAGTTGTTTTGTGCCCTGAAAAGGGCGAGTTGTTACAAACTTGTCTGTGGGATATGAGATGAACTTTATCCTGTATCCTTCTTGGATCACTTGTAGGACCCAGGGGTCTTGCACATGATGAATCCATGCCGACAGATGGTGAGAAAGTCGGCCACCAACCGTCGCGGGGGCGCGGGGAGGGAGGGTCAGGTAGTCAGAAGGAAGAGCGCTTCTGTTGGTCACGGGCTTCAGGGCAAGCAGGCAGTTTAACATCCTCTCTCCCTGTTTAGAAAACGATAGAGGGAGAGAGGGACCTAAAGAAAACTAATAATTCCGCGGGAAGCGCCGGCCAGGCCCGGCGCGCATGCGCGGCAACCCTGGAAGCGGAAGTTCCGCCGTACGGGGAACACGGCCGCGAGCCGAAGCTTCCGCTCCGACCACCGGGGAACAAAGGTTCCTACCTGCCCGGATCCCTGCGGAGGGCCGGCAAAGCACGTGCCGGCCTCTCAGACCGGCAGGGAAGCAAGGCAGGCAGTCACCATAAAGGTAAAAAGAAATCTAGGCAGTATGGGGGAGAGGGACCCCCTCTAAGAGGACAATACACCTCTCCCCCCCTCCACCTGTCCTGTCCTGCACAGGACAGAAAAAACACAAGGGGGAGGAGGTCTGTCGGCCTCTTATAGGGGGTTAAAGCTGTTAGTTAATTTAAAGTTCCACCTGTCCTAACAGGTCACAGGGGCAGAAATACCCCAGTTGTGCTGCTGGTTGGGCGTAGGGGGAATAGTAATGTAGAGAATCTCCCATAGACGGCAATACACTTGTATTGACGTCTATGGGACTTGCAATCAAATGATTGCAGGTTCAAGTCCCCTAGGGGGGTTCTAATAAAATAGTGAAAAAAAAAGTTTGAAAAAATATAATAAATAAAAGTTTGTAAATCACTCCTTTCCTTTTCCATATAAGGGCGGGTTCACACCAGCACCCAATCTCTGTTATGCAGGTTTCCGTTTTCTGTCGGCAGAAGACGAAAATCGACATTCATTGTCTGCCAGTGAGCGTCTTCTGCTCTCTGTGGCAAAACAGATTTTTCTTTTACCGGACACACAGTCCTGCATGTCCGACTTTGTGTCCGGTTAAAAAAAAAAAAAAAAACGTTTCGCCGCGAAGGGCAGAAGACGCTAACCGGCGGACACTTTTCAAACCCATGAATGGGTTTGAAAACTGCCTGCCGATTTCCATCTGCTGCCCAATTTCTCGAGCAGGAAATGGAAACCTATATAACAGAGATCAGGCGCTGGTGTGAACCTGCCCTCGAAGTAGAAAATTACTGTGAAACATAGACATTAGGTATCCCTGTATCTGAAAGTGCTTGGTCTGCTGAATATAGGGTAACTGCAGTGCTCCTATTCCGTCGGGAAGGGGTTAATAGGAGCACTGCAGATCCCCTATATTCAGCCAGACTGAATTCCAAGTGGGGGGAAAAACCCCAGTCCTCAAGCTCAGGGAAGGGGCAGACAGACAACCAAAACACCCACTCCCCTTCCCCAGCATCTACTGCACCTAAAAATTCCAGCCATTTTAATTTTTGAAATTTTCCTGTAGCTGCTGCATTCCCCCCCCCCTAAGCTTATACTCGAGTCAATAAGTTTTCCCAGTTTTTTGTGGTAAAATTAGGGGTTTCGGCCTATATTTGGGTCGGCTTATACTCGAGTATATACGGTAGCTTTAGTTTAAGTTGTGTAGGATAATGTTAGCAAACTGGACCGAGTAAGGATCCACCTACTATATAAAGCTGCATTGCCATGATCAACCAGTCATTTATATATATTTTATTGTAGATCCTTGCAAGTCAGTGACGTGCAGAAACAAGGAACACTGTGAGGTTACTAATACAAATGTTCCAGTTTGTGTTCCTGACTTTACAACCACTTGCACTGGGTGGGGAAATAGTCACTTTACAACCTTTGATAGCTACAACTTTGACTTCCATGGCACCTGCACATATATTCTGGCTGAATATTTTGGTTCTGATACAACCTTGGAGTACTTCCGTATTGAAGAGAAGAATGAGAACAGAGGACTTCCAACATCATCTTCTGCCAGAGTGATCAATATCTTTGCATACAACTTCAACATTTCTTTCTTAAAGGATGAACCTGGACAAGTGCGAGTAAGTGCCGTTCATTTCTATTCAAGTTTGGGTAACCCCAACAAAACTCCTGTTACATATGTTAAGGTGGTCACAGGAAGTTCTATCTGCTATACATCAGACTTCCTCTGAAATCTAAGGTCAGATGGGATGAGAATAAGAAGAACGTATTGTATTTTACCCACATTAAAGAAATTAAGGAGCGGGAGTAGTAGAAACGCAATCAAAGAGTTTGAGTCGGAGTTGGGCCAGTGTTGAGTGGAACCAAAGTCAGCAAAAATTACCGTTTCTAGATACAAAATTAAATTATTAATTATTAAATTAAACATTAATTGATATTGTACAATTAATTAGATGCATAGGTTTGTTACATAAATACTTTCATAGAAATCACTATTTTCATCCCTGAATTTACTGCCCTTGTCTGACCATGGTTGACAACCATTTGTGAGGAACTTGGACCCGCAGTTGAAGTTAGGTTGTGAGAAAATAGAGGAGTCAGAATCAGTGGTTTAGGATCTGTCTCATGTCAACCCCTGTTCATATGCAGTAGTCCAGTAGAGGAGTGTGGCAAGGATGGGAGTAGAAGTAGTCTTTCAAGGTTAGGTTCACAATGGCTGAAGTGGTCTCTACCAAAATCTCTTACACTCCCCAGGGCTAGAGAATAAAAACTCCTTCTCCCACTATAAAGTCAAAGGTAGTTTCCATCAGCGTTTAATATCAGCGTTTAATAATAATAATAAATTTTATTTATATAGCGCCAACATATTCCGCAGCGCTGTACAATTTGTAGGGTTCAGATACAGACAGATACAAAACAAAGAACGTCATTTCACACAATGGGACTGAGGGCCCTGCTCACAAGAGTTTACAATCTATGAGGTAGAGGGGATGAAACAAGAGGTAGGAGGGGCGGCATTGCTTATACAGTGTTCAGACAATTTTGTAACAGAGGTTGCAGCCATTACACAAACAAAGCTTTATGGGTCGTCACTAGTAGTGTCCTTTAACATGTGGATAGAGCACGGACAAATATGTTAGGCTGAAAAGGCATCAGTAAGGGTTTGCATTAGGAATTGTTAGGCCTGTCTGAAAAAATGCGTCTTTAGTTTGCGTTTGAAACTGTAGAAATTGGGAGTTAATCTGATTGTCCGGGGTAGAGCATTCCAGAGAAGTGGTGCAGCTCGGGAGAAGTCTTGTATACGAGCGTGGGAGGTTCTGATAATAGAGGATGTAAGTGTTAGGTCATTGAGTGAGCGGAGAACACGGGTTGGGCGGTAGACAGAGATGAGGGAGGAAATGTAGGGAGGTGCGGCATTATGGAGAGCCTTGTGGATGAGGGTGATAACTTTATATTTTATTCTATATTGAATGGGCAGCCAATGTAGCGACTGGCACAGACCGGAGGCATCGCTGTAGCGTCTAGCCTGGTAGATGAGCCTGGCTGCTGCATTCAGAATAGATTGTAGAGGGGAGAGTTTAGTGAGGGGAAGACCGATTAGTAAGGAGTTACAGTAGTCAAGATGAGAATGAATCAGAGAGACAATGGCGTTTCTACAGCCATCATGGCACAGTCCAAATGAAATGACCTACTTCCATTACAATAGACCTGGCACATCATTCATTACATGTTTAGTTTTTATAACTAACCAGTGCGAGTACCTAGACATGGCTTCAAAAAATGGTTTGTCTCATGATGTAGAAAACGATCCTGTTTTATTTTCTTAAACTAAAATGAAACAAATGTTAGTGAAATGTTGAAATTTTATCTTTTGGTCTTTAATCCATAAATTTACATTTTTTTTGTAAATTTTCAGCTAAATGGTGAAATTATAAATCTACCTCTCATCAATGACAAATTCACGGTCACTCAAACTGGATTATACGCAGTCCTAAACACAGCATTTGGCCTTAAAGTGGAATATGGTAACAGTCGTGTGGAAATCACAATCCCAAGTAGCTATTATGCCTCCATGGGAGGTCTCTGCGGAAACCTCAATGGTAACCCTCGAGATGACAAAGTATCTCGTGACAACAAACCTTTGACTGTGATAACCCAGTGGGCGCGGTCCTGGAAAGTCTCTGATGATGATTATTGTTGTGACACTTGTGGAATCATCGAATGCAATGAAACTCAAACCAGCCTTTACGAAGAAGAACAATACTGTGGTCTTCTCGAGACTGATGATGGACCTTTCAAAGATTGCTATTCCAAAGTCAGCACTTCATTATACTTTAACAACTGTGTCAAAGATGTCTGTATTCGCAATGGCCTTGGCCTGTGTCAGGCTTTTGAAGCCTACGTTACAGCATGTAGAAAAGAAGGAGTGCTCATCCCGAACTGGAGGAACATTACAGGATGTGGTAAGCCCAAATTTGACCTTTTTTGGAGGGATGAGTATCATTTTGTTATGTAAAGCTCATTTTGTAAAATTGTCATTATACATTGAATGTTTTTTTTTCCTTCTTTGCTAGATATGAATTGCCCTAAGAACAGTCACTATGAGTTCTGTGGCACCGCTTGCCAAGCTACCTGCTTTGACAAAAACTCTCCAAACCGATGCACAGAACCGTGTGTGGAATCATGCCAAGCCAATGAGGGATATGTGCTTAGCGCTGGAGAATTAATTGATGTCACCTCCTGTGGTTGCATGTACAAAGATCTTTATTACAAGCCCAACCAAGAGTTTTGGTCTGATGATACATGTAGTGTTCGCTGTAGGTGTGACCCCCTACTTGGAATGGTAGTGTGCAGAAAAGACAAATGCCAAGACTCTGAGAGATGTATGCTGAGAAGTGGGGTCCGAGATTGTTACCCAGTAAGTTACTCCACATGTGTGAGCACGGGAGATCCTCACTACACAACATTTGATGGAAGGAAGTTTGATTTCATGGGCTCGTGTACCTATCAGTTGACTGGATTGTGTCCTTCAATGGATCCAAACCTCACCCCTTTCCAAGTTACAATTCAAAATGACAGAAGAGGGAGCAAAACTGTTTCCTACACAAAGTCTGTTACGTTAGAAGTCTACAATAAGACCATCACATTGACCAGGGACCATCCAAACAGAGTTTTGGTGAGTGTTTTACCAGTATATGTTATGATTAATAGTTGTACTGGGTTTCTTTGGAAGGAAATGAAGAAACATGAGGGTGTTTACTATCCTCCATAGTTATGAGCTCAATCATTTTATATATATATATATATATATATATATATATATATATATATATATATATATATATATTAAGAAGACTTTCTTCTGACAGTGACAGGATGATGAGAGTTGTTGTGTAGCAATCGGTGGACGGCCTCCTGTTGGGTACCCAGCATTAGAAAGTGGTCTCCAACCATTAAACTCTATATTAGTATTCAATGGAAAACCATAACTAAGAATTCTCGGACAAGAAAGGTGGCTAGAAAGGTATGATAGGAGTTCCAAGAGATGGAGAGTCATAATTTGAAGATCAGTATTCATCATCATTTATCTGTTCCCGCTCTCCACCATACTATTACGCCATGCTGAGCATATAGCTAACGCTCAGCAGTGTAGTAATGCCGCGGGCACATAAGCTGCACCTGCGACATTAGTACTGATTTTGGCTTTATTAAACAGCTGAGAGCCAGGATCAGCTACTGGAGTTGAAAGATACTCCTACTCTGAGGGATTAGCTGCTATTGATCACAGCATCCAGAGAGTCTGGCAGCAAGATCGTCCCCCTCCTGTCACCCCTCGGACACATCCTCCCCTGCGAAAACATCACGGGTTCCGAGGGGTTGCCATGACTTCCTATGCATAGTTCCCATAGAAACTAATGGGCAATGTTCTGCAATACAATGTATTGCAAGAAATTGCACATGGGATCTGTCCTCTTGATAGACATGTAAAAAGTAAAAAAAAAAAAAAAAAAAAAAAAAGTAAAAACACATAAAAAACAATAAAAAAAACCCCTTTATATTATAAAAAATATATAATGTAAACAAAAAATGAACAAATATGTTAGGTATTCCCACACATGGGGGAATATCCAAAAATAGTGGCGATGTTATTTATTATTACTATTTACGGCTTTTCTCAAAAAATAACAATAAAAAGAGATCAAAAAGTCATGCATACCAAACATTGGTACTAATAGAAATTACAACTTGTCCCGCAAATAAAGAGCCCTGAGATATCTCCACCAACAGGACAGTAAATAAGCTATAGGTGACCCCAATGTTCAACTTTTACATGTCTACAAATGCAAATATGGTAGTTTGGTAGTCCTAGGCTTCAGTCAATAACTTCTTACTATGACCATCTACAGGTATATGCTTTATAGGGTTGAGCCAATCTTGAGATTTCAAGATCGATTTTAAAATCCGATTTGTGATCATTTTCCAGCCGATCCCGATCGTGAAATTTGCTCGATCGGAATCCGACCTTTTCCGATCCCGATCACTCAACCCTAATGCTTTATATTTCCAATTTCTCTTTCCTGCAAACTACATATTAAAACAATTAGAATGCTTCAAATTTTATTTTTTAGGTTAATGGAGTTGCCAAATTTATACCTTTATCCCTGGAATCCAACAAAATCAAAGTGTTTATGAAAGGAGAACACGCTTTTGTTAGAACTGATTTTGAGGTTACCATCAATTACAACTGGGACAATTATGGCCGAGTAATGGTGCCCAACACATATGCTAATTCACTCTGTGGCCTGTGTGGGAACTTTAACCAGGATCCTAGTGATGACTTGACCCCGGATGGTACCAAAGAAGATCAAGTTGTGTTTGAAGAAAGGTATAGGGTTGGAGAAAGAACTGAATGCAACCCCGGGTGTATAGATGACTGCCCACACTGTAGTCCAGAGGATACTCATAAATACTCAGCTGGGAATTATTGTGGCATTATCAAGAAGACAGCTGGACCTTTCAGTCAATGCTACAATGTCATCGACCCTTCATTATATTTTAATGAATGCATTTATGATAGTTGTTTATCTGGAGGTCAATATTCCTCAGTATGTGGAGCCATTGCTAGATATGTCTCTGAATGTCAAGAAAAGGGAGTGACCATAAAAGCCTGGAGACAATATACTATATGTGGTAAGTGATGTCACTATCTATCAATCTTAGAAGATATTATGTTCTGAAAGTTCTTGTGTTACAGATATAACTGAACAATGAAAAATATGCAGGTTAACTGGGAATCTCTAAGTTGGTTGATGACCACAAAGTTTTTTCAGTAGCTTAGGCTAGAAAAACACCAGTCAATTGAGATATTCACAAGACCTTTCAATGCAAAGACAGTGTCTTCAAAACTATACAGTGTTTAGGAACTCCTAGGTCCCACGCATGTGATTCTCCGAGCTCTAGAAACCACTGGTTCAGAAGGACCTATAAAGTCAAAACTAGTAATAAAAGTAGTTCCAAATGTAAAATAAAGATGATCATAATGACTTTTTTCTTCTTTTAGATCCAATCTGCCCACCAAACAGTCATTATGAGCTATGTGGACCTGGTTGTCATACCACATGTTCAAACCTCAACTCTCTATCTGACTGCGTGAAGACCTGCACTGAAGGATGCTATTGTGATAGTGGCTTTGTGCTCAGTGGAGATACCTGTGTCTCCATGTCTCAATGTGGTTGTGACTACAATAATGTTTATTATCAACAAGGTCAGACATTTTATCCGAATGAACAGTGCAATGAGCAATGCCAGTGTACCAATGGACAGGTTGAATGCCAAGCAGCACCATGCAGCCGCAATGAAGAGTGCAAGGTGGTTAATGGAGTCATTGGTTGTCACTCTAAGACTACAGGCACTTGTCAGATGGCTGGTAATCGTCTCTTCGTTACATATGATGGTCTGAGCTACACCCTGCAAGGCTCATGTTCCTACCCCTTAACTGAAGTCTGCAGTGAAAACTTGGAACTTGGCAACTTTTCAATTACGGCTGAGAGTGGAAGTTTTGGAAGAGGCAACATAGCCGGGACAAGTTCATTGAAAGTAAATGTGCACGGGTATGAAATTATCATCAATCGAGAAGAACAATGGTTGGTGACGGTAAGTCAGTGGATGGATGGAAAATGGAATGTCTAATTTATTAGTTCTTTGTTAGGACTACCTGATAGTTAGGAAGCAATAGTAATATCACAGCCTTGTGATCTTTGGACCATATCAATTTCCAGTTTATACTTTAATGCTTCAGACAAAACTGAGGTGAGTTGGAGGCAGAGTAATAAATTCCCATGGGTACCAACATAAGGGATGAAGGGATGACACAAATTTAAAGGGTTTTTCAGGAATTATTAATGGATGACCTATCCTTAATAAATATCATTAATTGAAGAACACGGGACTGCCGACACCAGGGACCAAATCAGGTGTTTGTTTTATAAGTCAAGAGACAACACATTCTTTGGGCACTACCACTATAGAATGGCTGCAGCACTCAACCATGCCCTGTGGCCTCTTCAAAGAGCTGATCAGCAGTGGTCCCAACTTGGAAAACCTAGTGAATTACTTATTGTTCATGTGACAAGTATTGTATATTACTTAGAGTCTCAGGTGCATTATGAAACCACTGCTGTAAGTCTCCAACAAAGACAGACTGAGACTAATTTGGGCCCCTTAAAAAACTCTTGTGCCACTTATCAACCAAAGCTTTAAGACACTCAATTTGGAAAACAAAAATTGAGGAGCCCATAGCACTTATTATTTAGTCCCTGCTTTTAAGCTTTGTTATCAAAACCGAAGGAGCCGTGAAACTCTTTTGGCTATGAAGCTCCAATGCATTACTCTAGTGCCCAAATGAACAGTCTACCCATTTCTTGCCCTAAAACATCATTTATAGAATCATTTAATTTTATTTTGCACTTTTTTTTTTTTTTTTTTTTTTTTGCCAGGTGGATGGTGAAACCCGCATCTTGCCTCTCATACTGGACAATGGAAAAGTTGAAATCAACCAAGAAGGCTTCAGTATAGTCCTACAGACTGATTTCGAGGTGGTTGTCCGCTATGATACCATAAACTCTGTTTACATTGAAGTTCCTTCTGTTTACCAGAGTTCTTTGTGCGGCCTTTGTGGTGACTTTAATGGTCACTTTGATGATGACCTACGTCTACCATCTGGACAATTGTCGGTAACCACTGAAGAATTTCAGGCAGCTTGGGGTGTAGACAAAGACGGAAAAGACTGTAGCTGTAAAGAGAATTGTGAGGGTTGTGATAACTTGAGGTCAGCTATATTCAGCCGTGATAAGGCCTGTGGGCTTTTGCTGATAGAAGATGGACCGTTTGCTGACTGCTATGGACTAGTCAACGTGACTAACTATTTTAACCAATGTTTGATGGACATGTGTGCAAGTGATGGTCAAGTAGAGATCCTATGTCAAAGCCTTCAAGCTTATGCTTCAGTGTGTCAAGCATCTGGGGCCAAAATTCAATCCTGGAGGACATCAAATTTCTGCAGTAAGTAACTTCATCACTTCATAGTCCTTCATGAAGGATTCTGGTTAATAAGACCACCTTGGATGTACGGTATGATTACATAATGTCATACTTTGTCTTCTAGATTTGAAATGTCCATTGAACAGTCATTACGAGTTATGCGCTGATACTTGTGGTGGTTCGTGTTCTGTGGCCTCTGCACCTAGCTCTTGCACTCAGCAATGCTCCGAGGGTTGTGTGTGTAATGACGGATATCTTTTTGATGGAGGTCATTGCGTGTCTATGGAAAATTGTGGATGCGTTCACGATGGAAGATACTATAATGTAAGTCCATGCCTTCCCTTTATGGTATATCAGAATGCGCTGAAACTAGACATCTGATGATCCATGGTACCCCTAAAAACCATACAGGGAATTCCCCAGAAGACAGCAACTACTATTTGGTATGGGATAGTTGTAGAGGTTCTCTAGGAAAAAACAAGAAAAATAAGTAATGGGATTTCCCCCACAGTAAAAATGTTTGGAGTTTCTGGTGTATCATAGAATGCCCAAATAATATAGCCATGCAGTGCTCAAATAATAATGCATAATCCATAAATAAAGGCGTATATCCCAGGCAGTTACCTTTATATAAATTTGAGCACTAAGTCTAAGATCGGTGGTGCGAGTTCTTCATATCGTACTTATTCGGTCTAGTAGTATCCATTTGAGTAGTGATACGTGAGCCAAAGAGGTTGTACACCCATAAAAGTTCCCGATACACATTACACCGAGGTTGAGCCAAAAGGAATACAGCAAATGTATCCCATAATCATGAAATGATAACAAATCTCTTAATAGGCAGCAATACACAAAACATTCACTGGTTGGCCACACACAGAATGGATAGACATCACTATAAGGTGGCATGAAATCTTGTTGTTTTGAAAAACTAGTTATCTTGTGACACATATATGTAACCATGTCCAGGGAAAAGAGGAAAGGTAAGGAAGGACATAATTGTATTACATTCCTTTTTTGCTAATCTATTGGTAAGAAAAACCTTTAAGATGTTCTTACTATAAAGGACCTTATGTAAACTTAGTTCAATACATTGACTTATTGCTAAACTGAGCAACAAAGGCCTCCGGATGTAATGTTTTCTCTCCTTTTCTCATCAGCTTGGAGATTCGATTGTGTCCTCTGACTGTCTCCAGCAGTGCACATGTCAAAATGGTGGCATTGTTCAGTGCAGCCCATTTAGCTGCTCGGATACTGAGTACTGTAGTCTTCACGAAGGAAAGTATGGCTGTCTAGAAAAACGTGGCTTATGTACCCTTAGTAATAAGGGCAGTCTGGTGTCATTTGACAAGTTATCCGGATCTATTGCCTCTGACAACACCTTTGACTTCGCCTCCGTATGCAACTCTGATGATGAGACTTGGTTCCGAATTGTTGTGATTACTCAAAACTGCAAGAATGATGATGACTCTGACATCTCTGCAGTCCATGCTTATTTCCCAGAATTTTCAGTTGCTTTAAGTCCCAGTGGATCAGCCTGGGTAAGATGATTTTGACTCTAGAAATGTTTGCGTAACCTTAAACATTCACAACTCAAGGTTATATAATGTCAAACATATGAGTTCAGTTTTGCGTCTAGTGACATATAACAAAGGGATATCCATAGTATCTACTCCGTCCTATACCCTGGAGACCGACCAATCTAACAATACCTCATAACAGTAGCAGAAACTTCATTCATACCATGTATACTGTATAGTTCTATTGTTCTATCCCTTACCTTTGACCACATGTGAAGTAAATATTACATAGTACTGAGTACCTTTGGGAACCCTTGGTGTTTTAGGAATATTTCATCTTACACCAATAAAACCTAATACAAATATTAACTCTTGTGACTTGTTACTATAGATAAACGGTCGGACGATGAATCTTCCCTACTCACGTGGATCTGTGACTGTAGTGTCCACCAAGAAAGGATTGGTGATAAGAAGTGGTGAAGACATGGAGTTCACAATGAGTCAGAATGGAGATCTAAACCTCAGTGTGCACCAGAAATTCTCAGGATCCCTCTGTGGAGCTTGTGGGAACTATAACAAGAAGAAATCTGATGATCTTCAGATTCATGGAAAAAATTACATCTACAGTTTTTCAGAGTTCATTGTTTCGTTGAGATCCCAAGACTTTGTGAGATGGTAAGAGACCAACTTATATTCATCAGCTTACACTCGACAGTTATACCTATCAGATTATAGGTAACAGTTATAATCAAATCTGCATATGATAAGGTCCAACCCATAATCCCAGGTAATTTTCGTTGTCCTAATTGATATGAGCTAAGGGCTAGCAACGAGGTATTGATACCAGACATGAAATGTTGGTATTAACTCTTCTCTTAGCAGTGAAGAGAGAGCACTGACGTGCTTTATTAAAACAACATGGGGTTAAATAGTAGCAGAAAAAAGAAGTGATATAACAACAACGTACATTTCATATTCATTCCGGATTGGTATGATACATCTCAATTAAACCAAAAAAGTTTAAGCAGTTCCATATATAGCCAGCTACTCTCGGTCCTGCGTGTTAACCTTGGAGAGCTGTCTTCTGGCAGCAAGCCAAGCATTTGTTTTTCTTGCACCCATCCTGGATGCAGGCGCCATATTATCGTATAGCATTATACCAGTTTCGAGCATAAGTAACTATATCTAGCATTCAGCTTTAAAGGATAACAATGTTTTTCATACATTACATGATCAACACACAACGTTCTTGAACAGTTATCAGGGAGATTCCTACCTCCACCTTTCTCTGACACCTGTCTTTTATTGCTGGGAGTAATGTCAAAATAAGGTTTCTTGGACCCACCAGATGAAATGATTCTGAGGGACCATCTTCCAACAATACCGAAGGGAAAAAAGTGTAGTACTCATATAATCTGGGCTATTATTGTATTAGGGCCTAGACATTGCACCCCTAAAAGTTCTAACAGTTGCATGCCTTCCAATTCAATATCGTGGCGACCTGGAAAAAACAGGCCAGACACTAGAGATGAGTGGACTGGCTCGTAAAGAGCTTGGATCACTAGAATGCAAAATGTTGGTTCACCCCATGTGATTTCTGGGGCCCAATTGCAGGTCTCAGTGGTGACCAGGGACTGCTGATATCATCCAGAAGGGAGGCTGGAAGATGCTCAACAGATCCGAAAATAGGTTAGGGAAGGTGAGACACTTTGGGATCTAAAGAGACCCCAGAGTTTTATAATAGCACTTAGAAAATTAAACTTGTACGCAAACCTTGTGAATATTCTCGAAAGAAAATTCATGAGGTTCCCCCTTCACTACTAAGCACAACTCCACATATAAATCTCAACTAAACCATAAAGTAGTGGCATTGACCCAGAACACACCCAAGCAGGGACTGCTCCATCACCTTACATGGAACCAGCTAAATTCAGGACTCTGCTGGTCATAGGGCAGACATAAAGGCCAATTTAATTTTCTTTTGGCATCTCTCAAACTCATGTTACTACAGTCTATAAATTGTGTGTAATATTTTACCTGTTTTTGTCTCCTACAGTGTCCCCTGTGAAGCTGATGAAGGCAGCTACTTTTTCGAAGGTAGCTCCTCTGGATTCCCTCCGTTTTGCAAAACATAGATAAAGTTTACAGTGAAAATTTTTTTAAAAAAATGGGGACATTTTTTTAAAAAAATTCTATATTTTTCAGATTTTTTTAATGTAATAAATATAAATTTGACTTTCATAAATCAGAAAATATGATGTCTGTCCATCATACTCATGGATGATTTTGTACTGCTCAGTAAATGGATTTTATCTACTTGTGTGTTTTTGACCAATGTTTGGTTAGATTGTACTATATTATACTCCAGGGCTACGCTCACTATTCTGCTGGTACAGACATTACATTACTTATTCTGTACTGATCCTGAGTTACATCCTGTATTATACTCCACAGCTGCACTCACTATTCTGCTGGTACAGTCACTGTGTACATACATTACATTACTTATCCTGTATTATACTCCAGAGCTGCGCTCACTATTCTGCTGGTACAGTCACTGTGTACATACATTACATTACTTATCCTGTACTGATCCTGAGTTACATCCTGTATTATACTCCAGAGCTGTGCTCACTACTCTGCTGGTACAGTCACTGTGTACATACATTACATTACTTATCCTGTACTGATCCTGAGTTACATCCTGTATTATACTCCAGAGCTGCGCTCACTATTCTGCTGGTACAGTCACTGTGTACATACATTACATATCCTGTACTGATACCGAGTTACATCCTGTATTATACTCCAGAGCTGCGCTCACTATTCTGCTGGTACAGTCATTGTGTACATACATTACATTACTTATCCTGTACTGATCCTGAGTTATATCCTGTATTATACTCCAGAGCTGAACTCACTATTCTGCTGGTACAGTCACTGTGTACATACATTACATTACTTATCCTGTACGGATCCTGAGTTACATCCTGTATTATACTCCAGAGCTGAACTCACTATTCTGCTGGTACAGTCACTGTGTACATACATTACATTACTTATCCTGTACTGATCCTGAGTTACATCCTGTATTATACTCCAGAGCTGCACTCACTATTCTGCTGGTATAGTCATTGTGTACATACATTTCTTATCCTGTACTGATCCTGAGTTATATCCTGTATTATACTCCAGAGCTGAACTCACTATTCTGCTGGTGCAGTCACTGTGTACATATATTACTTATTCATAAGTTCATTAGTGAACTTCATTGCAATCCATTGCTTTTAACAGTAGTGTTACAGACAGAAGGAAGGTGCAGGTATGGTAATAGGGTACAATGACTTACTGGGCCCCTGTGCAGCTGTACAAATTGCCCCACACTGGTACATTCGCCTATTTGCCATTTAATTTCCTATAATGTATCCAAAACCCTTCTCCGCAGCATTCACAAGTAATTATAGTCTTCAGCCTCTAGGTGGCGCCTATGTAGAAGATATATTGCTACAACTTTCACTATCTGGGTGACAATGTTATCAAAGGGGTGTTACTCACATTCACAGACTCTTTTCATAGAATATTTTCTACATTGCCATATTTTGAAAGTTTTTTTTTTGTTTTTTTTTTTAAGAGTTGATTCATGTCTGCTCATGCTGTGCCAAAAACTGTACGGTTTTTGATGCCTGCGCCAAATACTTGTTCCTTACAGCCTTCACGTTTTTGTCCACGTTTTGCACCAAATATTTGTCTCATGGTGACTCCGAATATTGGAGCTTCTAGAAACACTCCATATTTCTGAAGGTCTGTATTACAGATTCACACATATGTCTAAGGCTAAGGCCCCACGGGACGATACGCAGCAATAAAGTGTTGCTGGAAAATTTGCGGTTCTTCCCACAGCACTTTAAACATCGAGGCGTGTACAGTCCTTTAACGGAAAGTGGGCTTGGGATTCCCTAGAATCCCATCCATTTTGCTTGTTCTGTAAAACGCTGTGATTTCTGTCCGCACGGCAGCATTTCCGCGAGTATCACGCTCATGTGTACGGGCGCATAGAAAAGAATGGGTCAGTGCGCTATTCATGAAATACACGGATAGCACACTGACCCACACCACAGTCTGCAAGGGACCTAAGGATCACAGGTCATCAATTCTAATGTAAGAGTCAGATAAATTGTCCCATAACTATCCCATGACCCACATTAGACTTTATGCTAAGGTTACAATGCTAGATATTTTATGCCAGGGTTTTTAGGAAAGGGGGGGGGGGTTAGTTCTGGGGTATATTCGGTTGTGGTGTGGGTTTCCTCCCACGGTATAATACCCTCTTATGGCCTCTACAAAATATAATGTCCCCAGGTCCCATATAGTATAAGGTCTCAGACCTTAATGACTGTGTTCAAGACCTCTGGGGGCTTGAAAAAAAAAAAAAAATAGACAAGGTTGTGAATCGCCAGTCTAAACTGTACCTACCGATCACTCAAGGCTACTATAGGCTGATGTTAGTTGTCAGTCCCAAAAAGGAAAAAAATCTTCAAAAAAGGTTAAAATCCACACCCAGAGCCATAGGTGGTGAAAGGTCCTCTATAAGGCCACCAGAGAAGGTGATTGTGAGGTCTGTCCTCTCTACAAAATACGTGGTCTGCTTTTGTGCGAAATCTTCATTTCGATCAGTGAACACCCAGGATATATCATCCCCTAATAAGTAGGTCTTGGAGGAAGGCTACCAACAAATGTGGTTGTTTTCTCAAATATTATAATTGTGCCAGAGCCTGGATTCTCTGGTACGCTAAGCCTAAATTCACACGCCAGTCTCAATCAATCCGGCTGACACATGGACAGTTTCACAGCTTAACCCTTTCGTGCCTAAGCAAGTTAATTTGAAAGAGGCCCCTGGTCACTGGAGGGGCTACAGAAATACACAGCTCAGGTACAGCGACAACTATAAGTCATGCACTCCACAAATCTGGCCTTTATGGAAGAGTGGCAAAAAGAAAATCATTGTGGAAAGAAAGCCATAAGTGCCGTTTGCCATAAGCCATAAAGGGACACCAAAGGGAAACATTCTGGCCTAAATGTAAAGCGCTGTGTGTGCTAGAAAACCCTGCTCATCGCCCTGGACGCACCATCCCCACTGTAACACATAGGCGGCAGCATCATGCTGGGAAGAGGCTTTTCTTTAGCAGGGACCGGTCAGAGTTGATCAGAAGATGAATGGAGCTAAATACAGGGCAATCCTGAAAGAAAACCTGTTGGAGGGAAGACTTGAGACTGGGAAGGAGATGAAAAGACAACAACCCTAAACCTTCAGTCAGAGCTCCAGAGAATGGTTTATATCACAGAATATTCCTGTGTTAGAATGGCCCAGTCACAGTCCAGACCTAAATCCCAATGAGCATCTGGGACAAGACATGAAAATTTCTCTTCACAGACGTCTCCATCCAATCTGGCTGAGTTTGAGCAATTTTGCAAAGAATGGGCAAAAATCTCAATCTCTAGCTGTACTATGCTGGTAGAGACAGAGCCCAAAAGTATTGCAGCTGTAATTGCAGTGAAAAGTGTCTCTACAAAGTATTGCTATAAGGGTGCTGAAGACTTTTGCACGTCACTTTTTTCAGATTGATTAAAATTTTCGAAACCCATGTATAATTTTCCTTCTACTTCACAATTATCTGCTATTTTGTGATGGTCATCACTAAAAATCTCAATAAAATACATTTAAGCTGACAAAATGTGAAAAGGTCCAAGGGGTAGGAATACTTTTGCAAAGCACTGTACATGTGGTGAATACTCATGTCAGACTACAACATGGCGGTCGGTATATCACCATACACACGGGATATAAAACTATATAAATCTGTGTATCCTATAGAGCGAGGTGCACCTGGGTCACCCACATCCCCGCCATGTGCTGAGCCCGCCTGTACACACCAAGATATAACTAGATTAATAGATTCTTCTAGACTGTAGAAATACATCTGGATAAGGCTCCATGTAATCCAAACAGTCTTATACCGTCCACCATTTTAGGTAACAGATGGAAGATGAAATCGCGACATGAGGTGAGGGCGGACATTTTATAGGCAGCAGGATATATAAAGTGACTGAAAGCTGCCATATATCCACACAGTATACAGCTCTGATATGGAAGTCATGTATAGTTCACTAGATGCCATATATAGGGAGAGTATTTAACACCAGCACTAAGAGACCAATGGACTCCATATACAGTAAGAGGCCTGTATACAGCAGGATCAATATACACAGCATGTCCAATACATGAAACTAGGACGGAGGCAGTATACAGATCACTGGACTCCATATACAAGGAGGGATCATTAATAACCTATACACAGTATGGCCTGTATATACAGTATGACATGTATACAGCCCTGAGAAGTCACAAAAATTAGAAATAAAATATCCCAAGCCTGTTCAGTATTAGCACAGTGATGGAGGCATATACAGGGATTATAAGGGCGGCTGCCATACTGTATCACCAGTAACAGCACCTCACTGTATATCTGATCTCCAGTCCAGGCTGCTCCTCTCACTACAGGGTCTCCATTACATGTCACCTCCCAGCTCCACCATGGAGACCCTCAGTCCTCAGGAACAACCTGCATTAGACAGCCGTCATCTAATATATCAGCCATGTCAGTGTGTGAGGTAAGTACACGAGGGGATACTGTGACTGTATAAATCCTGAGGTAATACTGCAGTATATATGATACATCAGCCATGTGTGAGGTAAGTACATGAGGGGACTATGTGCCTGTATATATCCTGAGGTAATACTGCAGTATATACACTCACCGGCCACTTTATTAGGTACACCATGCTAGTAACGGGTTGGACCCCCTTTTGCCTTCAGAACTGCCTCAATTCTTCGTGGCATAGATACAACAAGGTGCTGGAAGCATTCCTCAGAGATTTTGGTCCATATTGACATGATGACATCACACAGTTGCAGTCGCAGATTTGTCGGCTGCACATCCATGATGCGAATCTCCCGTTCCACCACATCCCAAAGATGCTCCTCTATTGGATTGAGATCTGGTGACTGTGGAGGCCATTGGAGTACAGTGAACTCATTGTCATGTTCAAGAAACCAGTCTGAGATGATTCCAGCTTTATGACATGGCATTGCATTATCCTGCTGAAAGTAGCCATCAGATGTTGGGTACATTGTGGTCATAAAGGGATGGACATGGTCAGCAACAATACTCAGGTAGGCTTTGGCGTTGCAACGATGCTCAATTGGTACCAAGGGGCCCAAAGAGTGCCAAGAAAATATTCCCCACACCATGACACCACCACCACCAGCCTGAACCGTTACCGATACAAGGCAGGATGGATCCATGCTTTCATGTTGTTGACGCCAAATTCTGACCCTACCATCCGAATGTCGCAGCAGAAATCGAGACTCATCAGACCAGGCAACGTTTTTCCAATCTTCAATTGTCCAATTTCGATGAGCTTGTGCAAATTGTAGCCTCAGTTTCCTGTTCTTAGCTGAAAGGAGTGGCACCCGGTGTGGTCTTCTGCTGCTGTAGCCCATCTGTAGCCTCAAAGTTCGACGTACTGTGCGGCGTTCAGAGATGCTCTTCTGGCTACCTTGGTTGGCTATTTGAGTCACTGTTGCCTTTCTATCAGCTCGAACCAGTCTGGCCATTCTCCTCTGACCTCTGGCATCAACAACGCATTTCCGCCCACAGAACTGCCGCTCACTGGATGTTTTTTCTTTTTCGGACCATTCTCTGTAAACCCTAGAGATGGTTGTGCGTGAAAATCCCAGTAGATCAGCAGTTTCTGAAATACTCAGACCAGCCCTTCTGGCACCAACAACCATGCCACGTTCAAAGGCACTCAAATCACCTTTCTTCCCCATACTGATGCTCGGTTTGAACTGCAGGAGATTGTCTTGACCATGTCTACATGCCTAAATGCACTGAGTTGCCGCCATGTGATTGGCTGATTAGAAATTAAGTGTTAACGAGCAGTTGGACAGGTGTACCTAATAAAGTGGCCGGTGAGTGTATGGTATATCAGCCATGTGTGAGGTAAATACATGAGGGGACTCAGTGACTGTGTATATATCCTGTAATACTGCAAAAATATATATATATATATATATATATATATATAAATATATATCAGCCATGTTTGCAGTGAGGTAAATACATTAGGTGACTATATATCCTGAGGTAATTATATAGGTGGAGTGCTGATAAACTAGTAGAGCTGTGTAATGTGAATGTGGTCACAGCAGTGAGGTGATATACTACTGTATTATACCTGAGCCTGCAGACATGTTTCCTCCAGTGCTTGGTGCCAAGGATGAGGAGACAGGAAGTGACATCTATTCCTAAACTTCTCCCTCCTCACAGTAATGTAAAGCTGGATTCACACTGGCACTGGTTTGTATAGGAGACAAATACAGAATGTGCCAAAAATCTGAGGAGAGATTCTTGGTCGGTTTCAGTATAAAAGCAGCAGATCCATTATAGTCTGGGGTCCACAGATTTCCATTTCACCTAGCATAAGCGCAATATATATATATATATATATATATATATATATATATAGTATTTTTTTGGGAGACGTTTGGTTTGTTGTACACTGTTTTGAGCCCTATAAGTTTCGGGTTATTCAATTTTTTTTTTTTACCCATGTTTTACTTAGAGATGTTAAAAACCTTGCTGATGTCTGCTGTAACTGGGCAGATTTATTAGATACTGTTCTAGAAGAAATGCAGCCTCCTATGCTGTATCAGAGATTATCCGAGTCCTCTGTACCCAGCAGCTCATGGAGCTACCAATGGCTGGAAGTGGAAAGACAGGTCCTTGAGGAATTAAGTTTGAGGCTTTTCTTGCAGATTTTGAGCCAAAGGCAGGAAGGAATTATACGAGTGTAAAAACTTTCCATACATTTCCCATTTTTTTTGTAGCCACTCTCAACTGGCACAAAAACCTATCAAAATCTGCAACATGGAGCCTCGGCCTTAGTGGATCACCCAAATGTATATAGTCAACGAGTGGTCTTGCAGTGGTTAAGGATACCTTGTGTCCCCAAAGGCTCTAACCTATAGAGATGAGCGAACAAGATTTGAAACAGCCGTTTCGAATAGCACAGTCCCATAGAAATGAATGGAAGTGGCCGGCACGCAGACTTTGCTAAGACGTGCTAATCGAAACGGCTGTTTCAAATAGTGTTCGCTCATCTCTACTAACCTACCTTTGGAAGGGGGGGGGGCGGGGGGAGACCACACACACTAAAATATTTTAAAAAAACACTAATAAAATAACAGTATGCTGAGACTAAAGTGAACCTTACACCCATGTAACCACCACATGATCATGGATCAAAAAAAAAAATTTTTTTCTATCTATTTGAAGTAAAAAGCAGATATCTAGAAAACTGATGAATATAGAAAATGTCTTGGGAAGGGGGGAAAAAAAATTCAGTCTAGATATTGCCAATTTTATTTATTTTATATTTTTTAACACTTCAGGTTTTTTGCACATTCCAGTTTAACAATCCTTAGAGACATTTTAGTAGTTTTGCAGTTCTGTATCCCAAGTAGTAATTGTCAAGATGCGAGTCATCCTCCTTCAAAAATACCTTCATCTGCTTTGGGAATTTTCCATTGGTATATTACTAGAAAAAAAATAAATAAATAAATAAATAACTTACTTACTTGAGTGAAGCGTCAACCCCTGTGAGACCTATAATGGCAGCCATATTGCTCACCATGTAGACTCCCATTAAATTAAGAGCTCATTCACAACCATATTTTTCTCCCTAATCACACACCTGTTTAGCAATTTCTAGTCATACATGAGAGGCACACACCTACCTATCTATCGGTTTTTGGTTCATCTGCTACAAACTGTAGTGATTAGCATTGGTATGGGAGTTGTAAGTATTACATTATTTTGTTGTGTGGTGGAACCATGTCATGTTTGAGGTCCTTTTTATGATTACCATATACCCTAGTTGACCATAGACTAGTGGGGGTATAAAGTAATGGCAGCATTTCCCATGAAGATCCAGAAACAATCCAGCATATATGCACATTAAATTTACTCACCAACTGGTTAAATCCCAAGCTGTCCAGGATGCTATGAGCTGTAAAATATCACCGACAAGATCACCTTCTGGAGACTTAAGATCATCAGAAGTGTTGCCGTTAAAGTTTCCACAAGCCCCACAAATCAGCGCAGACAAATTTTCAGAGACACGAAGAACAAGGTTACCACTGGTTGTCAATTCAATATTCAAGTCAGCGGTCATCTGGATTAAAACAGAGTCCTCCCCAACATTGGCCGACAGAATACCAGACGCAACAGGGAGATGAGCCAAGCGCCCATTTACCTACAAGTAGTACATGATTAGTATACAATTTAAGACTGGTTTTAAAAAAAAATAAAATAAAAAAAAATATATATATATATATATATATATATATATATATATATATATATATATATATAGATCCAGTACTACATTTATGCTCATTACATACCCATACTTTATCTTTAGAGAAGGTCACCAGGGAACCAGCAAGGAAGATGTGAAGTTTAGTCACTGACTGTTCTGTGTTTCCACAATTCTGGAGATCAGCAATAACTCGGAACCATGAGGTGGACTTTTCATCACACAGAGATGCCACCTCTACAGCTCCATTTCTAATAGGTCCTCCTGTGAGGCCATCAAAAGTAACCAGCTTGAGAGAATTCACAGAGCATTCTCCTTCCACCTTGTAGCAGCCACGGACTCCATTGACTAGACTGCATTTTTCCTTGTTACCACATTTAACTGCAGTACAGGTAACACCTCCAGCCTGGCACTTACATTGTATGGAACAGTCTGTTGCAACAAAGGACTCGTCCTCCTAAGCATAGAAAAAGGCTATTAATACTAGTACAGTTACACACATGTACAACCAATCCACTGCTAGAGGAGTAGGGTTTCTCAAATAGTGGCATCATAAGCAAGTATGAGAAGTTAACAAGTTACTCTAATACAACCCCAATTCCAAAAACTGTTTTTAACATTAAAAATATAAGGACAAGAATAGATGGAGGATTTGGAAGTCTATATATCTCATGTTAGAGAGGCATAGGTCAGATGTTCACCGAGCTCAAAAGCCATATCTAAAAAGGTGTAACCGTGTCAGCAAATCTTCCTCAATGTAAAAAATTGCAGATTTTGCAATTGCAGAACTTAATTCTCACACCATCTACCATCATGGGGTAAAGGGGCTTCCACATGGGCTCAGGAATACTTCAAGAAGATATTGTCTATAACACCAGGCAATCCACAAGTGCAAGTCAAAGCTGCATCATGCAAAGAAGCCAAAATAATCCAGAATCTGCTTCACTGGATGAAAACGATGGACAGTCAAAAAAAATGGAACTCCTATGGTCAAATTAATCAGAATGTGAAATTGTTTGTGAAAGCCACAGATACCATGTCCCACAGACAAGAGGAAGTGGACCTCCCGCCTCCCAGATCACCACATGTTGGAATGGGAAGAATCTTGTAACTATCAACGCGGAGCTGTTTTAGAACATATGCTGCCACTCAGTCCTTCAGGGAAAGCCATGCTTATTGCAGAAAGAATGCTAAACCATTCCAGCATCCAACATAACTAGGTGAAAACAATTACAAAAAAATAAAATAAAAAAAGGCAAAGTCCACCAATGATATTTGAACAGCTAAAATCCTAACAGGCAAGAATGAGGTAACACGGCTACCTAAGAACTCTCGCAATTTGTCTCCTCATTTCACAAAGATTTACAGATTGTAGTAAGAGGGGATGCTACACAATGGCAGACATGGCTGTCCCAACTTTGAAATGTGTTGCAGCCATAAGTTTAGATTTCAAAGCTCATTTTTCAAAGCAAAGGGTGGAAAGGTTTAACTTTCAAATCATTTTAAGTTAGGATACCAACAATTACTTTATAGCACTCACCCTCATGTATCTTCCATTGAATACACATCCACATTTGTCTGCTGTAATACATTGATCTCCATCCAGCAAATATCCAGTGTTACATTCACAGCCTTCAAAGCATCGGTCTGTACATGTCATTGGTGCCATGAGTCCAGAGCAACTTTGTTCACAAGATCTGGTGCAAAGTTCATAGTGACTGTTGGCTGGGCAGGGCATAGCTAAAAGACAAGATAAAGTTTAGGCCACTAAACACTGGGACCCCAAAACAGGACAAAATGTAACTTTATACTTACGACAGAATGTGGAGTTTCTCCAAGTATCAATAGTAACCCCGACAGTGTGACAGATGGCTGCATAGGCCTGAAGACTCTTGCAGAGGATATCATTATCCTTTCCTTCAGCAGCACAAGAATCGTATACGCAGAAGTTAAAATATTCATCTGGACTGATCTGTGAATGACATGCTCCAAACGGCCCAGAAGGGTTTGTGATCATACCACAAGAGGATGCAACTTTGAAAGACTCAAGCTTGGCTTCTGTACATACTGGACATTCTCCCTCATTACATCCATCACTGCATTTAGCTCTGGAAACATTAACCTTCCAGGACAACCCAAACTCATTTATATTTTGGACAACTTGTTTGTTGGGAAGCTGGAAATCATCATTTTTGTCTCCATTAAAGTTGCCACAGAGGCCACCCAACTTGCCATGGTAAGTACTTGGAACACTAAGGACCACATGGTACATGGTATCATAAAGAATCTTTAAACCAAAGTTTGTCTGCAAGACCACATTTCTTCCTTCTTGATTTACCATGATATGGTCATCTATTATCAGTGGAAGACTGATCAGTTCTCCATCAACCTAAAAAGTAATGAAGACGATGATCAAGAACTTCAAGGTATCATGATACTTTACTGTAAGAGATGATACTGACCTTGACCTTCGATCTCAAGTCTCTTTGAATGGCTATTGTGTAACCATATACAGACACCACCACGAGCCTTGTCACAGCAACTTTACCACTTCCATAGCTCTCATTCTCAACAGTGATTGAGAACTTCACCAGACTAGAATCATCATCGTCAACAACCTTGGACAAAGTGTACGTGCAGTTCCCTTGGAAGTCAAATCTGACACCATCAAAAGAGATATAGTGCGGGTCTCCAGAAGTTACACAGCTACCATATACTTTTGGTTGACATCCCCAGACTCCATTGACCAATTTGCATTCTTCTTCAGGCCTACAGGCTATTGATTTACACCCGACGATGCCATCAGCACCACACTGGCATTTCTCACTGCACTCACCCTTAGGATAGAAAGTTTCATTCTTGTGATAGTATTGTTCTTGATACACACAGCCACAGTTGGCAATGGGAACACATTTGTGACCGCTCAAAATGTATCCATCATCACAGTAGCAAGCTTCCTTACAGGGAGAGTCACAGCCATCAGGAGAGGACAAGTCATAGCAAGTGACAGGACAGGAGTTCCCGCACAATTCATAGTGACTGTTTAGTGGGCATGATAGACCTAGGGAGAGTCATTGGAGGACAATATGTTAAAGACAGATTAAGCGTGTGGCACAAAGGAAACAATGTGAAGATTACTTACTACAGAATAATGGGGATCTCCATTCTTGCAAATGGACACCAGCTGCTTGGCAAGCTGCCACATAGAGACCAATGGCATTACAGAAAGAGGATGGGTGTCCTTTGTATTGACAGGCATCAAAAATACAGTCCATAAAGAATGGGGTTGGGTCCACAACTGAGTGACACTGACTGAATGAGCCATTGGTTTTATTTATCAGTCCACAGTATTTCTCAGTCTCGTAGTGTTGTCTTTGGTCTTCAGAACATATAGGACAGCTTCCAGTACACTCTGGAGAACAGCCAGGAATGTCACTGACTTTCCAGCTGTTACCAAACTGAACAGCATTTGTAGCTGGGTTGCCATCCTTCATATTAAAGTCATCATTGGGATTCTTGTTATAGTTGCCACACAAGCCACCAACAGAATTCACATAGGTGCTGGATATGGTTACTGCCACGTAGCTGTACCAGTCATATGTCACGGTGACATCAAAATCTGTCTTTATGATACCTTGGCCGCCACTGATGTAAGCTACAACTTTATTCATTTGGTAGTAAAATGGAAGAGAAGTCACCACTCCATTGACCTACAAAAGAAAACCAGAGTCAAACTTTAGACCTGTTTGTCTGGACTATATGTATACTAGTAGGTCTAACTGATGTCTACTATGACTAGCCTTTTACAAACCCAACCCACAGTCAGACTTCATGTGACCTATTCCAAATGCAGTGAACGAGCACATTGCCTTTGTACGTACCAATATACGGCGAGTGTAACCCATGGTAAGAGTCAAAACCAAACCATAAGCTTCCAGGGTAACCACTTTGGAGTAAGATACGACTTTGTTGCCACCACGGTTGTTATTCTGGACGGTCACCTTAAAACGAGGAATCGATGGGTTGGTGGAGGTCACACCAACAAGTTGGTATATGCAAGTACCCATAAAATCATATCTTTTGCCATCAAAAGTTGTGTAGTGAGGATCTCCAGAGCTTGTGCATGTGACGAAGCTGATGGATTGACAATTTCTCACGCCATTATCTAGAAGGCACCTTTCACGGTCTTTACATTTACTATTCTTGCAGACCACCATGTCAACGCTTGGATCACATTTACAGAGTCTACGGCAGTCGTCATCTTCCCAGAATTCTTGGTTAGGTTGGTAGTAGGCACCATTGTAAGTGCAGCCACAACTTGATACAGGAACACATTTGTCACCACTGAGTAAAAATCCATCATTACACTGGCAGGTCTCCACACAAGAGTCAGTGCAACGTGATGGGGCAGAGCGATCAGTACAGGTAGCTGGACAGGCGTTTCCACAGAACTTATAATGACTATTTGCTGGACATGGCAAGACTAGAGAAAACATTGAGAAAGTTAGTAAAGAAAAATATTGCTCGACTCAGTTTCTCTACTGTGCAGATAAATATTGTACACCAGAGGATACAGTCAATTTATGCTGAGGCTGCACCTCAAGACGACAGATTAAGCCTCAGTATCCTTACACCTAGGTGAAATTCTAAGACAGTTCTGCGGTCTAGATTGGCATTAGTCACACCACAAAAGACAAGGAATTTCCCCACAATGAGCTACTTTCTCTGTTGCCCATTCTAAGACTCCTATAGACTTCATAGAGAACTCAGTTGCACTCCGCATCTCCTCTACATGTATTCGTAAAAACTAGTGTCACTTCCGCCAATGAGTCTTATGGACACGAGAATCTACAACCTCACTAACCTTATCCCTCTACACTTTCTCCCTATTCATAATGCCACAGAGCAATGTAAATGCTTTTATAGACCATGCTCACTTACCACATCCTGACGGCGTTCTCCAATCATATATTTGAGCTCCTTGTTTCCTGCAGGTGTTGGCATAGGCATTAAGAGCTTGGCATAGGAATTGTTTAGCACCACCATTAATACAGACATCATACAAACAGCTATCAAAGAAATTGTCTGGGTTAACTATAGGATGACACTCTTGGAATGGCCCATCTACAACTTTTCTAATAAGACCACATGTCTTGTCATCTCCATACAGGTTCTTCTTAGCATCATCACAGGTTGGACATTTCCGTCCAGGACAGTAGTCAAAGCAGAAGGGATCTCCATCCTTGACTTTCCAACTCTTGGCCCATTCTATAATGGAGGGGACTGACGTGTTGTTGGCAGTGATCCGCTCATCATTGATATTTTGGTTGAAGTTTCCACAGAGACCTTGTGTAAGGCCATAGTAGCTGCTGGAGAGTGTGATCACCATGTTCCACTTATATTCATAGGTCACCTGAAGGCCAAAGTCTGTCTGTATCACAGCATAAGCTCCACTGATACTGGCGACGATCTTCCCATATAACAAGGTCACTGGCAGATAGGTAGTGACATCATTGACCTGTTTGGGTGAGTTGGGAAAAGTTACATATACAGTCTATTATACTTAAAAGCTGCATTCACTCCTGCATACTTCAGAGCTGTAACCAGTCATCGTTCAGAGTGGTCAAAAGCTCAACTTCTGTATACCAAGTTAAAGAAAAACTAATTCTGCAGCTTTGGTGTATAATACAGCAGTCAACTCAAAATCAGCATAGACCTGAAACTCCACATTATATATCAGAAAGGATCAAACTCACCCTAATTTTGCCAAATTCACCCTTCATTATGGCAATCTTGTATCCATACACGTAGATGGTGACCGTTCTGACGTACGATACGGCCTGGGTTCCTCGATTATCATTCTTCTCCTCAATTGTAAATGGTACCAGCCCGTCATCTCCACCTCCATATTTAGACATGATATATGTGCAGGTTCCTTGGAAGTCATAGTTGTATCCATCAAAAGTGTGATAATGGGGGTCACCCCAACCCCAGCAGCTGCGTGTGAAGTTTGCAACACAGACTGGATTTCCATCTTTTAACTTGCAAGTCTCTTTGATCCTACATTTCACAGACTTGCATGGATCTGTAATTGGATAAGGGAAGGTTAGAGCTTTATAACTATAGCAATGGAAAATTTAGATTGTGCGGGTTCCATATACCCTTACCACCATGAGAACATAAAAAGGAGACAAGAGGGGAATTCACTTCCACACTCACGTACCGCATGGAGCAAAAGCGTCAAGTGATCCCAATATCTGCAGATCCACTTACAGTAAAACAAGACAGATATACCCAGAACACTCACATCTGGGACCCTCCACCACATACTGACGCAAAAAGGGTAACGAACGTTGTATTTACATTTTTTTCTGAGTTGTGGGGACCATTTAAAGCCAAGGATATTTTTTTAATGTAAAGATTTAATATAGAGGGAAAAAAAAAAAAAAAAAAAAAAAAAAAAGCATAGAGCTTACTAAATAAAGGTGTAACGAAGACAAATAAGCAAATCCAAAAATAGAATAAAGCCAGGCCACTTACAAACTTGGCCATGGAGATGCCAGTAGATTTGAACAACTTAAAACTTGCCGCTCCAAATATCCAACAGATGGGTTACTTTAACTGTTTTAAAGCAACCCTTAACCAAGTCCGATTTCTTGAACCTGTGTGATTGATTACATTGCCAAAACAAAAGCCATTGCAAATTTTGAGATTGTTATCAAGTAGAGGTATGCCCCGCAACTGATGCCAAGTGCTTTACAAGACAAAGCATACCAAAAGATTAAATCATTCTCCTTGGGGAGTTCATTATTGTGTATGGATGTTCTAAAAGAAGAACTATAAAATACATGCTTTTGATGTTTATCGTTTATGCAAAGGTTTGGCAATGCAGGAATCCAAGTTCATACTGCTAGGATATCTTACCTACACTATATATATATATATATATATATATATATATATATATATATATATACACACACAGCAACTGTAGGGGTCCTGGCTAATCAGAAGATATTTCTGGATGGGTTCAATAGCAAGGTATGTTATATTACCATTGTTCTCACACATCACCACACCGTCTTTAATCCGGCAAGTCTCATCAGTTTCACATCTGAGGGCTTCACAGACAAAATCACCCATTGGGCTACAGATACAAGCTTCTTTACAGTCCCTGGATAGAACTTTTTCATTGAGCTGTAGGAACAGAACAAAGTGAATGAAGATCAAAATTTAAAAAAAAAAAAAAAAAAAAGTCAGATGTTCACAGGGTTGCAATATTGGTGTAAATGAAGCTGTGACAACTGGATTCTATTGCCTAGGAGGAGACAAAGGTCCATTTGTCACATGCAAATCCCATGGTAGGTGGTGGGGACTTATAGTTCAAGAAGGGGAAACCAATTTGATCCATAATTTCCTAGTCTCAGGTTTGTTCAAACCTGTGAAACCATTATACGCTAAGATCCTCAGGTCTTTAGTAAAACTGGAAGCCCGGTGGGCGGGAAATAAAATTCAGTCCCCTCACCGCTCTTTGGTGATTCCAAGTCTTCAGGCCTTCACAACTAAATCCTAAGAAAAGGTCTGAAGAGGATGCCATAATACTACTTGACACAGTTAGGATGTGGTACCCAAATTGTCACACCTACCTGGTAGTATCTTCCCTCTTTTAAGCATCCACACTGACTAATGGACACACAGCCAGTTCCATCAAAGAAGAAGCCATCGTCACACTCACAGCCCTCGGAACAAGTGTCAGGACACTTGGCAAGATCGGTGACACCAGCGCATGTTATAGAACAGACTTCAGCACACACTTTGTATTTACTGTTGGCTGGACACTTCAAAGCTATTAAGTAAAATTAAAGAAAAAAAAAAAGTTGATATAAGAGGCCAAAAACAAAACCAAAAAAAAAAAAAAAAAAAACACAAACAGTTCAATTGCAAGTTAGATGTAACAGCAGCTTTGAAGCACAAACTTCTACTCTAAAGGAAATATCACTGAGTTTAGGGCAAACCATTCTACAGCTTAAGGAAACCATTTGGTCCTTATGTAACTGTTTGAACATCTGTTCTGATTGTGTGAAATGTGTATTCAATTATGTGCTGTAAAAGGATATGTAGCATATACTTAATATTTCAGCCAGTTTATAGACTTACAGCAGAAGGCATCAGTCCTCCATGGTTTAACAGTCACCCCAGCTGCTTGGCAAGCGGCCACATAGCTGTGAATGTTTTGGCACAGAATGCCTCCATCACCGGCACCAGCACACAAGTCATAGATGCAGTTGTTGAAGTAGGCATCAGGGTTAATTGTTGCATAGCAGGCACTGAGTGGACCACCAGGCTTCCTCAAGAATCCACAATAGTCATTGGTCCTGAAGATTTCTTGCTTCTTTTGAGCACATGTTGGACAAGCATTTCCACTGCCACCACAACCATCATCACAAGTGACATCGGGAAGCTGGACCTTCCAGGAGGCTCCAAACCTAGTGACATCTGTGGTCACTGTCCTGTCAGGTAGTTGGAAGTCATCTCTTCTATCACTGTTGTAGTTACCACACAGGCCGCCCAACTGCTCCTTATAGTTACCAGGAACTGTGACTATGACATGGTAGACAAGATCATAATTGACCCGAACACCGAAGTCTGTATCGATAAGGACTCTAATTCCATGCTGATAAATACGGATCCTTCCATCATCCAGGTTTAGGGGAAGGTTAAAGTACACTCCATTAACCTGTGTGGGGAATTAGAACATTATTGACTTTGTTAAGTCTTTAGTCATACCAGAATAGCACGTGGAAGAATCTAAGAGTACTTTTTGACCTTCGATTAGGACAAACCTCAGTGGAGAATTTCCTCTAGCTTTTTCTTAACAGTAAATTCAAATTTAAATAATTTTTTGCAACGTTTCAAGAGCGTAACCATCTATGCACGAGTTGTTATCTTAAGAGCAAAATTAACACTTACCAAGATTTTACCTTGAGCTTTATGTGCGAGAACAAGATTATATCCATAAACGTCAAAGGAGACCAGTTTTGTGACTGAAACCCTTCCATTGCCCCACTTCTCATTGGTAACATTGATAGCAAAGGGTACCAAGTTGTCCTTCTTGGTGATTGTTTTAGTGAGGGTATAGGTGCAGGTGCCTTGGAAGTCAAAGGCCACACCATCGAATGTCATGTAGTGAGGATCACCTGCCGCAGAGCAATTTGCAGAGCCAACTGGTTGGCATTTCTGGACTCCATCTATGAATATGCATTCTTCATTGGATCCACAGCTGAAATCTTCACATTTGACAACTCCACTGGCTGTACATATACACTGCTGGTTGCAAAACCCATTGGGGAAAAATGCTTCACCGCTCTTGTAATATCTATCAATATATTTGCAGCCACATTGAGAGATGGCAACACAATCTCCACCGCTCAAGATGAAGCCGTCATCACAGTCGCATCCCTCGGAGCATACAGCTTTGCATCCTAATGGAGGGGAGAGTGAAGGGCATGTCGGAGCACAGCCTGAGGCACATACTTCATAGTGGCTGTTATTTGGACAAATTGGAACTGTAGTTGAGAAAAAATAAAATTATATATCACGTAGGTTAAAATTCTGCCAGAAATAAAAACACACACACACACACACGATTATTTCCATAACTAGTCTCACATTAAACTTACTGCAAAATTTTGAGGTTCTCCATGGGTATATGGTAACTCCAGCCTCCTGGCATAAGGTGGCATAGCTGGCTATCATCTTGCACACTACATCCTGTCTACCTTCATAGAAGCAAGCATCATATACACAGCTCTTGAAGTGCCCATCTGGATCTATCTTGGCATGGCACTCACGGAAAGGTCCATTCCTATCTCTAATAATTCCACATCCTTCTGTGTCATTTATATGGCGGAGTTCCAGCTCTGGCAACTTCGAGCAGACTCCCTTGTCAGTATCTTCATAACAACCAGGTATATTTCGAATCTTCCAGCTGTTTCCAAATAAACTTGGTTTTGCTGCCAACTGGTTATTTCTCATGAGGAAGTCATTACTCTTGTTGTTATCAAAGTTACCACAAAGACCACAGACCGCTCCAGCATAGCTGCTTGGAAGGGTGATGGCAATACGACTGTCCCAGTTGTAGGCAACACGAAGACCAAAGCTTGTCTGGACCACAGCAAAATAACCTTGCTTGTAGATTGAGAGTTTGCCATTATCAACGATAAAAGGAAGGTTTGTTAGGATTCCATTAAGCTGGAAAGAGAAGATTACACATTAGAGGCAAGAAAAGAAAAACCCTGAAGGGTGTCCACTTTAGAAGCTTGTGAAGACTCACCAAAATCCTGTCCTTGTACTTCCCATCGATGACTATATCAATGTTACAGAGCTTGACTTGGACTGCTGAGACATAGGACACAACTTTACTTCCTCTATTTTCATTTTGCACATTGACCTGGAAATCCACCAAGTCAGTCTTTTTACAAAGTCCTACAAACTGGTAGATACAGGTGCCCTGGAAGTCATATTTCAAACCATCAAAGGTGATGTAGTGGGGATCTCCTGATGCCGAACAGGTGTTATATGATAAGGGGTAACAATTCTGGATCCCATTTACAACAGAACATTGCTCAGAAGATTTACATTTGGAGACTTTGCACTCCACTTTCTTGGTGAAAGGATTGCAGATACATTGCTTCCCACATTTATCATCACCCCAGAAAGTTTCATTGGGAGAATATAATTTGCCTTGGTAGACACAGCCACAGCCAGACTTGGGGATGCATTTTCCTTCATCAAGGACATATCCAACCTGACATTGACAAGACTCCACACAGGATTGGGAGCATATGGAAGGTATTGCACCATCATTGCAGGTGGCTGGGCATGCTGGGGCACATAGCTTGTACTTGCTGTTCGTAGGACACTGTAGAGCTGAGGAAATAGGATTTCCAAGTTAATACAAGCTATAAACCTAAAATTCTATGCTTTTAGTGATTCTAGGCATTATAGTGAAGAAATTACTGTACATCATGCAAGTTATAATAGATTAGCAACAAGAGATAAAGTTTTGCATTTTAGCTATATCCAGTCCATGGACAAAAGGTGGCACCGATTCCGAAGTGTGAATACAAGCCACAGCCCATATACAGGTATGCTGTTATTTCTGGAATATCAATACTAGAGATGAGCGAACAGTGTTCTATCGAACACATGTTCGATCGGATATCAGGGTGTTCGCCATGTTCGAATCGAATCGAACACCACGTGGTAAAGTGCGCCAAAATTCGATTCCCCTCCCACCTTCCCTGGCGCCTTTTTTGCACCAATAACAGCGCAGGGGAGGTGGGACAGGAACTACGACACTGGGGGCATTGAAAAAAATTGGAAAAAGTCATTGGCTGCCGAAATCAGGTGACCTCCATTTTAGACGAATAGTGGATTTCAAATCCGGGTCATATGAGAATGTGAACTTTGTGACTATGAGACAGGGATAGCTGTACAGGCAGGGATAGCTAGGGATAACCTTTATTTAGGGGGGAATGTTATTAAAAATAACTTTTTGGGGCTCTATCGGGTGTGTAATTGTGATTTTTGTGAGATAAACTTTTTCCCATAGGGATGCATTGGCCAGCGCTGATTGGCCGAATTCCGTACTCTGGCCAATCAGTGCTGGCCAATGCATTCTATTAGCTTGATGAAGCAGAGTGTGCACAAGGGTTCAAGCGCACCCTCGGCTCTGATGTAGCAGAGCCGAGGCTGCACAAGGGTTCAAGCGCACCCTCGGCTCTGATGTAGGAGAGCCGAGGGTGCACTTGAACCCTTGTGCACCCTCAGCTCTGCTACATCAGAGCCGAGGGTGCGCTTGAACCCTTGTGCACACTCTGCTTCATCAAGCTAATAGAATGCATTGGCCAGCGCTGATTGGCCAATGTATTCTATTAGCCTGATGAAGTAGAGCTGAATGTGTGTGCTAAGCACACACATTCAGCTCTACTTCATCGGGCTAATAGAATGCATTGGCCAGCGCTGATTGGCCAGAGTACGGAACTCGACCAATCAGCGCTGGCTCTGCTGGAGGAGGCGGAGTCTAAGATCGCTCCACACCAGTCTCCATTCAGGTCCGACCTTAGACTCCGCCTCCTCCAGCAGAGCCAGCGCTGATTGGCCGAATTCCGTACTCTGGCCAATCAGCACTGGCTAATGCATTGTATTGGCTTGATGAAGCAGTGCTGAATGTGTGTGCTTAGCACACACATTCAGCTCTACTTCATCGGGCTAATAGAATGCATTGGCCAATCAGCGCTGGCCAATGCATTCTATTAGCGTGAACTGAGTTTGCACAGGGGTTCTAGTGCACCCTCGGCTCTGCTACATCAGATTGCTACATCTGATGTAGCAGTGCCGAGTGTGCATCAGATGTGTAGTTGAGCAAAACTGACTCAGCACTGCTAAGTCTGCATTCGCATAGGAATGCATTGGCCAGCCTTCGGCCAATCAGCGCTGGCTCTGCCGGAGGAGGCGGAGTCTAAGGTCGGACCTGAATGGAGACTGGTGTGGAGCTATCTTAGACTCCGCCTCCTCCAGCAGAGCCAGCGCTGATTGGTCGAGTTCCGTACTCTGGCCAATCAGCACTGGCCAATGCATTTCTATGGGGAAAAGTTAGCTTGCGAAAATCGCAAACTGACAGGGATTTCCATGAAATAAAGTGACTTTTATGCCCCCAGACATGCTTCCCCTGCTGTCCCAGTGTCATTCCAGGGTGTTGGTATCATTTCCTGGAGTGTCATAGTGGACTTGGTGACCCTCCAGACACGAATTTGGGTTTCCCCCTTAACGAGTTTATGTTCCCCATAGACTATAATGGGGTTCGAAACCCATTCGAACACTCGAACAGTGAGCGGCTGTTCGAATCGAATTTCGAACCTCGAACATTTTAGTGTTCGCTCATCTCTAATCAATACTAGATACAACCCATGAAGGGCCTTTCATCAAAATTACAAACCCATTTATTTTATAATCTCATACAAACCTTAAAAAAATATAAAAAATAAAAATTTAAGTCTTCTACTTACGACACCCAGAAAGTTGTCGCCATTCTGAAATTGTGGCGTTGCTTCTTTGGCAGGCATCAGCATAGGTTTTTAAGCTCTGGCACAGAATCTGCTTGGAACCACCATTCATGCACAGATCATATACACAGTTATCCAGGTATGGTTTGGGATCTATGACAGTGTGACACTGACTGAATGGACCATCCAGGAGCTTTGAGATCAAGCCACAGCTTTGTTCACTTGAGTAGATTCGTTGAGTGTCAAGAGGACATGTCTTGCATTCCCCATTACAGTTGTGCCAGCAGAACCTGTCTCCATCTTCAACCTTCCAACTTTTGCCAAAGTCAGGTAAGTTAGGAGCTTGGGTTCCAGCTGGAGTCATGAGGTCATCTGAAGGGTTTCCATTATAGTTTCCACACAAACCACAAACACTGTTGAAGTAGCTACTGGAGATGGATACTTTTAGGATGGAGCTCCAGTCATAGTAAACCTTTAGGGTAAAGTCAGTTTCAATTATAACAGAGCCACCAGATTGATACAAGCAGACTTGACCGTCATTCAGACTCATTGGGAGACGTTGACGTTGGTTGTTGACCTATAGAGTTGATAAAGGAAGGTTTGTTATTTTATATACTGTCTGTTCAATGAAAACATCTATACTGCTACATAACTTACCCTAACAAATCCATACTCATTTCTCACTAGAGATATAGAGTGTTCATAGATTTGTACAGTGATGTAACTGGCATAAGACACACGAGTACTTCCCCGATTTTCATTCTTCGCTTCAATGTTGAAAACTGGAAGACTACCATCATTACCGCAGGTCTTAGCAACTGTGTATGTGCAAGTTCCTTGGAAGTCATAAAAGCGGCCGTCAAAGGTACGGTAGTGAGGATCACCAACTGCATGGCAGTAAGCTAGAGAGACTGGAACGCATATTGGCTTCCCGTTAGACATCTGGCATTTCTCTCTAGCTCTGCAGTTTACTGTGGTACAGGATGGACTCGAGACTGAAGAACAGAACAAAATGAGCAGTTAAGAAAAAAAGATAGTCAAGAGAACCCGTTCCCCCATTAAAACTAAAATCTCACCGTTAATACATATGGCTGGGGATCCGTAGCTGTTCAATTTCACAAACCCATAGGACAACAACATGAAGGGTGAAGATGGATTCTCTAACAGTTGGAAACTGAATCCTTCTCCCAATCTCTGCATTGCCCAGGAATAATTTGTTCCTGGAATGTCATTCCATGTCAGGTCTGCAATTGGATTTTTATTCTGGGTAACTCTTGAGTTGTCTGTCTTCTTGGCTACTATGGTGCCATAGTTTTCAAATCCTTGTTGGCCTATGATGTAGTAAGAGGAACAGTAGCTGCTCACCGGAGGAATAGTCATGAGAGTAGGATCAAAATTTGTAAAAGTCCTGTTGTCTTGCCAACCAGTACAGTAGTAGATTACTTGGATTCCAGCACTGGCATTGAGATAGAGGGGAGTTCTAACAGGAACTTCCAGCTGAACTGCTTGACCTGCATTTAAGTTCTGGCTTGACGTCTTGGCATCAATTTGATAGTCAATTTTTGCGTTCTCGGCAGCCACAACAAATACAATATCAGATTTACGCTGCAATGGTATTGGAGGAATGATGAAACTGGTTCCCCAGCTGGGGACAGGTAATAGCTGCTCATACACGTGGTTGCACCTGGTGTTCTTCCATGTACATGTGTGACCACTCAATACTGCCACTGGTTTCTGAGATACTACACGAGTACCAGTCAAGTTCTGTCTACTGAGGAGTTGAAGAGCACTGTATGGTTCAAGGAGGACAGAGAGTTTGCTACCAGCTGTATAGGTCTTATTTTGATAGGAAACTTGTCCAGTCAAGAAGATGTCAACATTGGTAGGCTCTTTAGAACTGACCACAGCAAACTCTTTAAATGCATCATCAGGGCCATCTGAAGGAGTCACCACATAGTAGTCTGTACCAAGGTCTTCAACGGGATACACAATGCTAGTATCAGCACTAAGTGACTTGTAGTTTAGTGAAAGAACAGAGATGGGCTTATCAGCTTCAATGACAAAAACATTGTACGACTCATCAGAACCAGGTAACTCTACATATACAGGAACCTGAACATTAAGCATTGACTTTTCATTCACCATCAAGACCTGTCTGAAGTTGGACTTGTTCATCCATATTGTAACAGTGGTGGAAGGATTGTACCCAGTGATGAAGAGCCGGGATTCATTGCTGTAGCTTAAGTGATAATTCTGCATAAAGACAGTGACAAACGCCTTGCCCATTGGACCAGCAGAACATGTTCCTATAAAAAGAGCAAAAACCATTAAGGAAGGTATAACCCAATGTAGCTCCTTACAATGTTTACTTGTAGAAAGGACCTGTTCCTATTCTCTCTGGGAATTTGTACTAGTGCAAAGATTTAGTAGATTCCAAAAATATGGTGTTGGGAAAAGGAATTCTAGCTGAACGGTATGGCCATTTAACCTGGGCAGACAAATTCTATGAAAGTCAGCTGAACCATTCACATTTTGTAAGACTCATCCAAATATTTGACCTTAATGGGTTCCATCTAGAATATGTGTTTCAGATCTTTAAGATTTACATGTGTTAGAGTCGTGGACAGTCTTGTGCAGAGTGGCAAATACTGGACGCAACTTCAAATCATTAATTTCTGACTGACATTGCATATTTACACTATTGGAATAACCTGTATTTTATCAAGCACATATGTTCTTAGTCTTGGTAAAACAAAGGTACATGCTACCATGAGTCATTTGCCATGCTACCACTAAAACATCCCAAGATGTATTGGGCGGCTTTCTGGCCAGGGGAGTGGGCTTACTTACAATGCTTCCCCAAGAACACTACCAAGAATAAAGAATGGTTCTAGATAGTGGTGTAACTAAAGTCTCGTGGGTTCGGGTGCAATTTTTTGTCCAGAGCCCCCTACTTTATCCCTCCAATGAATTCATGATAGTGATAGTTACGGGTGCAAAGGAGTTTAGTCATTCTTCGTGTGATTAGGGTAATCTGTGGATCTCCTTGGTTTATGGACACAATGGAAGCTGCAGACTATACTGATGCCAGTGTTTTTGGACCCCGGAGTGGCTGCATCCCCTCAGTTTACAATCTTGGTTCTAGACATCCTTGAAGAACAACTTTTCCCAACCATCCAGTAGCAATTTGGACAATGAACAATGTTTCTTTCAAAATGATGGTGCACCATGTCACAAGTGAAGGAAGATAGTATAGTGGCTCTGAACAAAACATTGAAAATTTAGGTCAAAGTCCAGGAAACTCCACAAAGCTAAATCCCATTGAGAACCTTTGGTCAATTCACAAATTTGAACGATGCACAAGAATTGTAATAAGCTCCAGACACTGAATAGGCAAGGATGGTTCATCAGCCAGACTATGACCTAGAAGCTGATGTCCAGCATGCCAAAGTAGTGACAAGAGTCTTGGAAAAAGAATCAACAATGCAAATATTGAGAGCCTTTACATAAACTGGATGCGTTTGACAAACTTAATTTATGAAATTCTTATAATTATACTACAGTAACCATAGAAACATCTGACTAAGATCAAAAGACAGAAGCAGAAAACCAAAATTAGCGTGTCAAAACAGCCATGTTCTGGACTACACTACTGCATAGACAATGCCATGGATTGTACGGTTATCTAGTAAGTGTGACATTGAGGGATAGTTTGTTTTTTGTTTTGTTTTTTAAATGTAGATTGTGAGCCCCACATAGAGCTCACAATGTACATTTTTCCCTATCAGTATGTCTTTTTTTGGAATATGGGATGGAAATCCATGCAAACACGGGGAGAACATACAAACTCCTTGCAGATGTTTTTTTGCCCATGGCAGGATTTGAACACCAGGACTCCAGCGCTGCAAGGCTGCAGTGCTAACCACTGAGACACCGTGTGGCCCCCTGAGGGATAACTTTTATGGCCCTTATCTGTAGGCATCAGAACAGGCAGTGTTCCTAAAAGGAGAGGTATACGTATGGACAGAAGACAGTATGAGAGACCAAGTTGATAGACACTGGGTGACTTATTGACACGCAGATATAGAATTTTGTTGTGTACTCACCATAAAGGAAAGCCATCAGGGCCCACAGTTGTAGGACAGTCTCCCTACCCATGGCTGCGGAGAGAGGACAAAAATGTTTTGGGTAACTCCGCTGTAGGTGAAGTGCAAGTTATATCCAACTGTTTCCAGATCCATCATTAACCTAGAACACCCCCTTCCCCTGAAGCCATGCTCAACTAGCAAGTAATCTGAAAAATTCTCATATTAGGTGCACTGAAAAGCACCAAAGTTTAGCATCAGGGTTGAGTCACAAGAAAATGGATAGGAATCGGAGACAAGAGTTCACCTTAAACTCCTCTCCATTTTTTCACCATGTAAACATACCCCAGCAGCTCGCTCATAAATTGAATGTTTAACCCCACCCCCCCCCCAAAAAAAAAAAAAAAAAAAAAAACACACGCTTGGCATTTACAAACACTAGCTCCTAAAATTTTCTAAAAATGATCAATACATCATATACAGTATCCTTCCATTTATAGGAGGTTGTACTGATCAGTCCTTAGACTAGTCTCTAGCGGTGATCACACATACAGATTGAGCCCAGTGTAAGTGAATAGTTTATTTTGTGCAAGACAGAACACAGTACAGTCTCATCTAATGCTAAATGACATAGATCTTAGCACTACAGCTTGCACTAAAGGATAATCAGGTTTTGATGTTGCTACATCTGTACACCCCACACATAACCCCCAGAGCACCCACAACAACAAACCTGCAAACTGCCCTGGATATAACAAACACATGAGCTCAGGAACTGATATACTCTACTGTGAGGGCAGAAACCAATGGCTAAGAAGCTGCACACCTGAAGGATAGGTGTAGTCAGACAGCACTGAGAACGCTACACATGGGAGGGGTGGAGGGCATAATGGAATTGCACAGAAGAAACAGAGTTTAAGCTGAGTTCACACAGAGTTTTTTGGATCAGATCAGAATCTGGCTCCAAAAAAGCCTCCCGCGGCTAGCCACGACTGCAGTGCACCAGCATCCAGTTGTAGCATTCCAAATGAATGGGCCTAGTCGGGAGGGAGTGTCACGCCACGGACGCCACTACGTATTCAGCCGTGGAATCTGTAGCAAGTTAGGGTAGCTCGCTTCTTTTTTTCCGTGAACAGGAAAAAAACGCAAGAGGAAAAAAGTAGTGAACGGCTCTCATAGAAGTCAATGGGAGACGTTTTTTGGACCCGGATTCTGAGGCGGATTCCATGTCAAAATCCAGACCAAAAAACTCTGTGTGAACTAAGGCCCACACATTGCGGAAACACAGTTTTTTGGGGGGTTTTGCAGTTTTTTTTTTTTGTCAAAGTCAGTAGGGGATCGAGCAGAAGGGAGAACTATAAGAACTTACTATATATTTCCCAATCTCTCTGTGGCCATTCTTGGCTTTGGCTCAAAAAAACCACAAAATAAAAAAAAATAAAATAAAAAAATTAATCCTTGTGAACCTGTTCAGAACAAACCACTATCAGCCTTTTTTGGGATGTGGATGGAGCAGAGGTGGAATACATGACTGTTGTTGGGGGTGGCAGAGGAAGTAGTAGCATGGGGTGACATATTGTTGGTAGTCATTCTGATAGAGCACTAGAATATAATCTTCAGGTGGTGATTATCGATGTGTGCAAGGATCCCATGATGAGTCAGAAAAAAGTGTGGAAGATATTGACATTACTGTATTCAGTGATGATTCTGTTGCAGGTAGGATATTGCAACTGGGTGAAGGTGATAGGATGACATCAGAGGAAGAGGGTGATATTGATTCCACCCAATGTACACAACCACCCAGGGCAGGTTTAAGGCTATCTCAGTTGGTAGTTGTGATGGTGGCACTGATGGCACTGGCAGCCATTTACCAGGTGTTGGTGTAATAGCTATGTGTAGTCTTCTTCTGTGTGGGAATCTTTTTGTATGATACCAAATCCATGGCAACGTGTAAGATCCAGTGCAGGAACAAATGTCGGAATCATGTATCTCAATACTCACATTAAATTGGCAGTACAGTTACTGTTGTATCACTAAGGCTGAGTTCAGACAGGGGTTTTCGGTCCGGAAGTTGGCGCGGAGGCCGTTTCAGATTCCAGACCAAAAAATGGGTAGTCACGACTGGATGCCGGTACAGTGCAAATAAATGGGCCTAGTCAGGAGGGAATGTCTTCAGGCGGACGTCCGCAGCTGAATCCGCCTGAAGAAAGAGCATGTCGCTTCTTTTTTCAGCGAGTGGGAACAAACCGCTCGCACAAAAAAGAAATGACCAGCTCCCGTTGATTTCAATGGGAGACTTTTTTTGGTCAGGATTTTGATGCCGATTCCGCGTCAAAATCCTGACCAAAAAACCCCATCTGAACTCACCCTTAGTAGACTCCACTTCATTTCGCCATCTGATGGCATTCGCTCAGTCGTGATATAGTATACCTAGCTGCAATTATTTCTCTAGGAAAACTGCCCTTGCTTTATGTTGCCATATGTCAAAGAATGTGGTTCTCTCCTTGGAAATGTCAGTTTGGGGTAAGGTACATGTTACCTTTGACACTTGAAGCAGTTTTTGTCATTGTTTTGAGCAGCAGCAGCCACAGTCCACAGACAAAACATGGCCAGTACTGAGAATACTTCTTTTAAGCCTAGTTCTAAAGCGGGTTAGGACAATCACTGAACCACTTCCCAACCCCAACTTCGCCAGGGCAAGCTGTTGCTTCCACATCTTCACTCAACACCCACCCCCGATTTCACATTGGTGTAGGGTGAAGCATACATAGAGTTGCACAGGCTGGAGTATCTATGTGAGCAGCAGAAAGTAGTGAATGATTACTGCATGTAGTAAACCACTAGGACAATGAGAGAAGTGTGCCACCTTCTAAAACCCTTTGAAGAGACCACCAAGTTTTCCAGCAGGGAAAACTGCAGTATCAGTGATGTAATCCCTTTAATATACTTTCTGCCAATAAGTATTTGGACACCCGTGCAAATGAAGATATCTGCGGTCGTGATGTACGTCACACCTTCCGCCGTTAAATAGGAAACAGCATTGGCATTAGTCTCATGCAAGATGCCATGAATTGCAGCGTTGTCCAATTTTGAGAAAGGAGTAAGTGTAGGGTACCACAGAAATGGTCGTTCCTTAAGGGACATAGCAAGCGAACTGAATTACCCAAAATCGACAGTGGTCTATGTGATTATGAAGTGGAAGTTGAACGGTGATTGTCTGAATGTGCCCCGAGTTGGCAGACCCCCAAAACTGGGAGATAGAGAACGACGAGTGCTGGCCAGAGAAACCTCACCCAACCGACGGCTCACATACACCAGTCATGCGGGAGTAATGTGTGGCTCAATACCATCCATAAGGAAGCATCTGCTGGGGTCTACCAACTATTGAATATGAAGAAATGTTGTTATTCTATTCTATCACAGGTGTCCTAATACTTATTGGTAAACAGTGTATTTATTTTACAGGAAACACTTTCATTAATGCAACAAGGGATGGGAAAAAAAGAACTTATTGGTCACTGTCAATGCTTCCCTGGGGTGGTATAAGAGGAACTGGAGGAGGGTGAAGAATAGGTCTGGGCTACCATGGTAAAGGACTGTAGGAGGTGGAAGAAGGAAGGAAGACTTTCCTTTGGATTTGGTGGGGAGCCAAATCCAGCCAGGGATGAGGCTGACCCTTATTTGTTTTTCTTGAAATTCTGTACTTACTTCAATGCAATGATGCTGTGGCATCTGTTCCCATAAAGGGATTTTTTTTTTTTAAGTAAATGTTTTACTTCTGTATTTGGCTTTCATTCGTTCATTAAAATGATCAGGTCAGTCTAAGGTTTCTAGGGACCACCTGATAAAATAATTCTGAGGGCCCACCCTCCAACTTCTTTGCTCACCAACTTTTAACCTATTAACTATCTGTCAAAACTATGACCTATGGATCCAGACGGGTTGCTATGTACTAATCCAGTTTTTGCTTGGACTTGTGAATCACAATGACAAGTATAGAATTGATACAACAGTATAAATTGAAAGCTAAAACTTTATTGACCTTTATAAAACATTGGAATTACTTTTAAGATAGACACTTTATAAGGCATGGACCTTTACTCATCCAAAACTTTTCCAATATATACATATGTATCTTAGGGTATTGATATGTTGACAACATTTTTCCCTTGTTGCCCTTGTTTTGCAAATAGTCCAATTATTCCAGTTTAACAGTCTTCAGTAACAATGTATATATAGTAGTTTGGCAGTTCTGTATTCCATGTATTGAAAATTAGCAATTGTCAACATTATGATGTGCATCATGATCCTTCATCAAATCTGCATCTGTTTCCAGAACTTTCTGGGATTCTCCATTGCTTTTATGCATTACTAAAATAGAAAAAAATACATAACATGAATAATTGAATGAGCAAAATGTGCAAAATGTATATTACAGAACCAGGACTGGATTTGCTGGCTGCCGACCTCTATAATGGCAGCCATACTGGTTGTCATTTATTGTTCCCAGAAATAGACATAACTAGTAGAGATGAGCGAGTAGTGTTCGATCGAGTAGGTGTTCGATTCGAAATACTCAAACTCGATCGAACACTACTAGCTGTTCGAAGTTTAAGGTTCGATGCAGAACCAGCGTTGATTGGCAGAATGCTATACATTCTGCCAATTAACGCTGGTTCTTCTCTTACCTTTAGAAGTCTTCTCTGTGCATCGTCCCCGCGGCGTCTTCCGGCTGGAATTCACTCTGCCTAGGCATCCGGCCTAGGCAGAGCCAACAGAGCATGCGCAGTCGGCTCTGCTCAGGCTTTGGGCCGGGCAGAGCCGACCGCGCATGTGCAGTCAGCTCTGCCTAGGCCCCGATGCCTAGGCAGAGTGAATTCCAGCCGGAACATGCCGTGGGGGCGCTGCGCTGGCAGAAGACTTCAAGGAGAATCCAGCCCGACCGTCACTTGTGGACTTGGTAAGTATAATTTTATCGAATTTTGCGTACCCCTGAAACGAGCATTTTACCCCATAGACTATAATGGGGTTCGAAATCCATTCGAACAGTTCGAACCTCGGACATTTTAGTGTTCGCTCATCTCTAATAACTAGTAAATTGCTAAATAATGGTTTAGAATATTTTTTGTCCTTTATGGTTTGATAATTTCTTTCTTCTGAGGACTTATACATGGTACAAGTTTTATTAGGAACCAAAAGGCTGCAAGTAGTGGTCTTACTAGTACTGGGCACGTGCGCCATCAGTCTTCTACCCCAGTTCGCCTGGCACTAACAATTACCGTATTTGATCGTATTACATTCTGGTAGGGTAGCTCAGGAATTTTCAAAATTTGATAAAATGTCGCCCCAACCGGAACAGCCTTCTCATATACATCATACCCAATAGCTTAGTTGGTCTCCATTAGTTCATTGGCTACAACCTCTAGTGAACAGCTGTGCTATTGGAAGCCACAAGGGGAACTGCAGTGTTATATACAACTTACTACATGGTTGTGATGAGTGCGAAAGCTGATCTTTGTAGTCTCTGGGAAGACTCTTTTTGTGATGACCATATGCCCTACATAGGGGTTGTCCAACAGTGGCAACACTTCCCATGAACGTTGTCTAAAAATATAGCCCAGTGCATGCTCTACGAGTAAAGGCTTGACTTGAATATGTACATTAAATTCACTCACCAACTTAAATCCCGAGCTCTCCAGGATGCTATGAGCTGTAGAAAATCAGAGGCCAGTTTTCCTCCTGGAGACTTGAGGTCATCAGCAGTGTTTCCATTAAAGTTTCCACAAGCTCCACAAATAACCTCAGATAATTTTTCAGAGACACGGAGAACAAGGTTACCACTGGTGGTCAACTCAATCTTCAAGTCAGTGGAAATCTGGATAAAAACTGTGTTGTCTCCAGCATTAGCTGACAGAATGCCAGAGGCCACAGGAAGATTGTCCAAGCGCCCATTTACCTACACAAATGACATCATAAGTTTTTACATGATTTACAATATTTTTGTGTAAATATAGATCCAGTACTACCTTCACACATATTACTTACCCATACTTCCTTATCTTTCGAGATGGTCACCAGGGAACTGCCAAGGAATACATGAAGTCTGGCCACTGATGCTGCAGTCTTTCCACAACTCTGGATATCCGCAATAACTCGGAACCATGAGGTGGCCTTTTCATCACACAGAGATGCCACTTCTACAGGGCCATTTCCAATAGGTCCTCCTGTGAGGCCATCAAAAGTTACCATCTTTTGAGGGCTCACTGAGCATTCTCCTTCCACCTTGTAGCAACCACGGACTCCATTGACTAGACCACATTTTTCCTTGTCACTACATTTTACTGCAGTACAGGTAACACCTCCAGCCTGGCACTTACATTGTCTTGTACAGTCTGCTGTGATAAAGGACTCGCCATCCTAAATAATAAAAGAAAATATTATCATGTTGCATGACAATAGTAGTAGTACAGTCACAAATAGAGATGAGAAAATAGTATTTGAAACTATAGTTTCAAATACCTCGCTCCATAGGAATGAATGGGAGTGGCCGGTGCTTAACCCCTTGCAGTTCGCCCGCTCCCATTCATTCCTATGGGAGTGAGGTATTCGAATCAACACTAGTCGAAAACTCTTTGGCAATTAAGATGGTATCCAAAAAAATGCTATATCATTGGGAGTCTCACTGCTAGGACTCCCACCAATGATGAGAAAGAGGGTTCTAGTGGTGGAGCAGCATAAACAATGGTCAATTCATTGTTTATGGAACAGAAGAAGAAATTTTTGTTAATTATTGGTGGAATGACAACCTACAACTGGAAAAGTTAAGTCAAGTGAATGGGTTTGAAAACTGAATACCGGGTTTCTGTCTCCTGTCCAGTTTTTCTTGGCAGAAGACGGAAACCTGAAAGTGGAGACCGAGCGCAGGTGTTAACCCACCCTTAATCACTGTCCATCTAATACATGGATATTACTGGTCTCCCAGAATAGACATTACTCTTACAGGGCATCTCTACAAGTGAATTTATTAAGTAGTGACCACTCTTTATTATATCCTTTTACCCAAATAGGTCATTTTGAGACAATCCCTTTAAGAGAGCAACTGCATTTTTTTTAGCTCAAGCATCCATAGATCTTTATAAGGAAAAAAAGGGCCCCTTTAACCTTCTAGCATCTGTAGTTAACATAGTTACGATTATGTAGTTACGATAATATAAAATTAATCTAACTCTAAATTATTTTATAGAATGGTAACACTCACGCTCAGGTATTTTCCATTGAATGCACATCCACATTTGTCTGCTGTGACACATTGCTCTCCATCCAGCACAAATCCAGCGTTACATTCACAGCCTTCAAAGCATTTGTCTGTACACTTCATTGGTGCTGTGAGTCCAGAGCAAGTTTGTTCGCAAGTTCTGGTACAAAGTTCATAGTGACTGTTGGTTGGACAGGACATGGCTACAAGAAACAATAACATAATTTAGACCATTAAGCATGATAGAAGGAGCCACTTAGAAACAATAGACCCCAAAACAGGATAAAGGTCAACTTTATACTTACGACAGAATGCTGGGGTTCTCCAAGTAGCAATAGTAACCCCAAGAGCGTGACAAGCGGCTGCATAGGCCTGAAGACTCTTGCATACAATGTCGTCCTTTCCATCAGTAGCACAGGAGTCGTAGATGCAGAAGTTGAAATATTCATCTGGGCTGATCTTGGAATGACATGCTTTAAATGGCCCAGATGGGTTTGTGATCATACCACAAGAGGATGTGGCTTTGAATGGCTGAAGCTTGGCATCTGAACATACTGGACATTCTCCCTCACTACAACCATCACTGCACTTAGCTCCGGCAATGTTAACCTTCCAGGACAACCCAAACTCATTTACATTCTTGACAACCTGTGAGCTGGGAAGCTGGAATTCATCATTTTTGTTACCATTGAAGTTGCCACAGAGGCCACCTAACTTGCCACGGTAATTGCTTGGAACACTAACGACGACATGGTAAATGGTATCATAAAGAACCTTCAGACCAAAGTCTGTCTGCAAGACCACATTGCCTCCTTCTTGGTTCACCATGATATTGTCATCATCTATCACCAGTGGAAGATTGATCAGTTCTCCATCCACCTAACATAAAGAAAACCAGATTGAAGACATTGTTCCAGAATGAAACCATGAATGTGTCAAGGTACTTGTTTGTAAACAATGATACTGACCTTGACCTTTGATCTCATGTTTCTTTCAATAGCTATTGTGTAACCGTAGACAGTCACCACCACGAGCCTCGTCACAGCAACTTTACCGTTTCCGTAACTTTCATTCTCAACAGCGATAGAGAACTTCACCAGACGAGAATCATCATCGACAACCTTTGACAAAATGTATGTGCAAGTACCTTGGAAGTCAAATCTGAGACCATCAAAAGAGATGTAGTGTGGATCTCCAGAAGCCTCACATCTTCCACATTCCTTGGCTTGACATCCCCAAACTCCATTGACCAATTTGCATTCCTCTTCAGGTCCACAGGCTTCTGATTTACACCTGACAATGCCATCAGTACCACACTGGCACTTCTCATTGCATTGACCCTTAGGATAGAAGATTTCATTTGCCTGATAATATTTATCTTGATATACACAACCACACTTGGCAATAGGAACACATTTGTGACCACTCATGATATATCCATTGTCACAGTAGCAAGCTTCCTTACAGGGAGAGTTGCAACCAGTTGGTGAAGACAACCCATGACAAGTGACAGGACAGGAGTTTCCACACAATTCATAGTGACTGTTTGGTGGGCATGATGGACCTAGAAGGAAAGTCAATGGAGGTCATTATCACTACCAAGAGCAGTGTGTCAAAAATATATATTTTCTATGTACAAAAGACAAAAAAATGTAATGATATAAACAAAGAACTTACTACAGAATGATGGGGATCTCCATTCCTGTAATTTGACACCAGCTGCCTGGCAAGCTGCCACATAGAGACCAATGGCGTTACAGAAGGATGATGGGTGTCCTTTGTATTGACAGGCATCAAAAACACAATCGTTAAGGTATGGAATTGGGTCCACAACTGAGTAACACTGACTGAATGGCCCACTGGGTTTGTTGATCAGCCCGCAGAATTTCTCAGTCTTGTACTGTTGTTTTTGGGCTTCAGAACATACAGGGCAACTTCCAGTACACTCTGGAGAACAGCCAGGAACATCACCCACTTTCCAGCTGTTACCAAACTGAACAGCATTTGCAGCTGGTTTGCCATCCTTCATATTAAAGTCATCATTGGGATTTTTGTTATAATTGCCACACAAACCACCCACAGAATTCATATAGGTGCTGGGCATTTTAACTGATACATAGCTGTTCCAGTCATATGTCACGGTGACATCAAAATCTGTCTGAATGATACCTTGGCTGCCACTGATGTAAGCTGCAACTTTGTTAGATTGGTAGTAGAATGGAAGAGAAGTAACCACTCCATCGACCTAAAAAATAAACACGAAGCCAAACTTTAGTTCTAAGCATCTGGACTATTCCATGTGTTTCCTATATGGTCAGCCCACATACAATTGATTTTAACTGACCCCATACTTACCAAAATACGACGCGTGTAGTCCATGCTAAGAGTCAAAACCATATCGTAGACCTCCATGGTAACCACTTTGGTGTAAGACACGGCTTTGTTGCCACCACGGTTGTTATTCTGGACGTTGACCTTAAAACGAGGTATTGATGGGTCGTTCGAAGTCACACCAACAAGTTGGTATATGCAGGTACCCATGAAGTCAAATCTTTTGCCATCAAAAGTTGTGTAGTGGGGATCTCCAGAGCCTGTACATGTGACGAAGCTGATGGGTTGACAACTTCTCACTCCATTAGATATCAAGCATCTTTCACTGTCTTTACATTTAGTATCCTTGCAGACCACCATGCCAACACTTGGATCACATTTGCAAAGTCTACGGCAGTTGTCATCTTCCCAGAATTCTTGGTTAGGTTGGTAGTAGGCACCATTGTAAGTGCAGCCACAACCTGATACGGGAACGCATTTGTCACCACTGAGGACAAAGCCATCATTACACTGGCAGGTCTCCACACAAGCGTCAATGCACTTTGATGGTGCAGTGCGATCAGTACAGGTAGCCGGGCAGGCGTTTCCACAGAACTCATAATGACTATTTGCTGGACATGGCAAGACTGTAAAGTAACATTGAGACACATTTCAAGTTAATAAAGAGAATTAACACCCATATCAGTTTTTGTACTTTTCTATTTGGTTGACCACAATTGCACAGACATTGGTCCAGATTTACTCTCTAGAAGAGGGAGGTCTAGAAAGTGAGCAAAAGCCGACACCTCTGACACAAGGGACCCCAGTAGATCACCTGTATGAAGGCAGTCCATCTCTTGGTAATATTTACACACCATGGGCTACACTGTACATTCATCTTAGAAGCTGTAGTGGAGAGTGTAGGTACAGCAGTGCTGTCTTGGTACAGGTGATATACAGGAGCCCCAAGTTAGAATTAGGATAACTCCTTTAACAGCTGCATTCCCCTCTGCTCCTCTCTCCCACCATGTAGTCTCATAGACACGCACAAAGAGATACACTACAGTTGTGCCCCTGTTAGGAGTCCACATATATATTCTACTACCCCTCCATCCAGCAACCATCATTCTCTACGACATCTGCATTTGCCACATGGCTATTGCTTTAAAGTTGCTACTCCTACCATTCAAACTTTGGCTTGGTCAGTTCAGCCTTTCAGGATTTGAGATAAAGAGCCAAACTTCAGCATCCAATCCAAGGCTGAAGCGGGGTATTCTCCTCGATCAGGCGCCTGTGATTGCATTAGTATTGTAGGCTCTCTGTTCTCAGGTCTTACTTGCAGTCCTGTTTTCCATTGATCTCATTTGGCTTTATTTGTGACCTCATGGACTTTAGTGTGACCTGAACTTTTGATATTCCTCTGCTCCCACTTTGGCTATTCCCTAGCTATTACTCTCTTGTGCACAATAGTGTTTCTGGTCTGTTTTAACCTGCGTGTGCACTTGTTTTCTGGCATTTTATACTAGGGTTGCAAGTGGACCTTGCAGTGGACTCTGATAAATAAATAGGGGTTGTCTTAGACTTCACAGATGTAGGATTATTGTTAGCTTGTTTACTTGGTGTTTGGTGGTCCTTTCAGTTATCTGCTGCAAATTCAGAAATTGCTCAAATAGCAATTCCATTACATTTTAGGAAAAATGCTTATTCCATAAGTTTCTCTTGACCATATCACAAATTAAGGACAAATATTTGTAATGTTCTTTTTTCATGGGGACTCAAGGCATTGAGTATTATGATGGAGTTAGCAGCTACCACACAGGCACTGACCCCCTTACACCCCGAGGGTTAGGCTTTTTGTATGTGGAGCCAAAATTACCTATCAATATATTTTTGGTATGTGGGAAGAAACCCACAAAACATGTGAAGAACATGCAAATTCCATGAAGATGTTGCCCTTGGTCAAATACGAACCCAAGACCCCAGTGAAACAAGGCGACAGTGTTAACCACTGAGCCATCCATACCTGTTCCATCACTAGTTTACATTACGTAGTCTTAAATACCTTTAAGTTCTACACTTACCACATCCTGTTGGTGTTCTCCAATCATATATTTTGACTCCTTGTTTCCTGCAGGTGCTGGCATAGACATTCAGGGCTTGGCACAGGAATTGGTTAGCACCACCATTAATGCAGACATCGTACAGGCAACTATCGAAGAAATTGTCTGGGTTGACTTTGGCATGACACTCTCTGAATGGCCCATCTGCAACTTTGCTAATAAGACCACATCTCTTGTCATCTCCATACAGGCTCTTCTTAGCATCATCACAAGTTGGACAGTTGAGACCAGGACAGTAGTCAAAGCAGAAGGGATCTCTATCGTTGACTTTCCAACTCTTGGCCCAGTCTATGATGGAGGTGACTGCTTTGTTGTCTGCAGTGATCCGCTCATCATTGATATTTTGGTTGAAGTTTCCACAAAGACCTTGTGTAAGGCCATAGTAGCTGCTGGGGAGTGTGACCACCACATACCAGTTATATTCATAGGTCACCTGAAGGCCAAAGTCTGTCTGTACCAGAGCATTAGCACCACTGATCCTGGCTGAAATCTTCCCATTTAATAATGTAACTGGTAGATTGGTAATGACATCATTGACCTGGTTGGGTGTGAATTAAAAAATCAAGTTTATAATACAATATCATGTGAAAATATAACTTGCAGTTAGAGGCTGTATTACACTCAAAAAATGCATTCACTGTTCTACAGACTTTAGAGCTGTAACCCATATCAGTCCATGCTTTTTCTGTACACTAATATGGTGCTGGAAAAATTATGTGCACCATTACTCCATAGAGTATGAAGTATAATGCAGTAATGTAATGTATGTACACAGTGACTGTACCAGCAGAATAGTGAGTGCAGTGCTGGAGTATAATACAGGATGTAACTCAGGATCAGTACAGGATAAGTAATGTAATGTATGTACACAGTGACTGCACCAGCAGAATAGTGAGTGCAGCTCTGGAGTATAATACAGGATGTAACTCAGGATCAGTACAGGATAAGTAATGTAATGTATGTACACAGTGACTGCACCAGCAGAATAGTGAGTGCAGCTCTGGAGTATAATACAGGATGTAACTCAGGATCAGTACAGAATAAGTAATGTAATGTATGTACACAGTGACTGTACCAGCAGAATAGTGAGCACAGCTCTGGAGTATAATACAGGATATAACTCAGGATCAGTACAGGATAAGTAATGTAATGTATGTACACAGTGACTGCACCAGCAGAATAGTGAGCGCAGCTCTGGAGTATAATACAGGATGTAACTCAGGATCAGTATTCAGAGATTAAATAACCCTTTATATATCTTACTTAAGAAATCCTCCAAACTTACCCTAACTTTGCCAAATTCACCCTTCATTATGGCAATCTTGTATCCATATACATAGATGGTGACTGTTCTGACGTACGCTACGGCCTGGGTTCCTCGATTATCATTCTTCTCTTCAATTGTAAATGGTACCAGTCCGTCATCTCCACCTCCATATTTAGTCAGGATATATGTGCAGGTTCCTTGGAAGTCATAGTTGAATCCATCGAAAGTGTGATAATGGGGGTCACCCCATCCCCAGCAGGTGCCTGAGAAATCTGGGATGCAGACTGGGTTTCCATTTTGTATCTTACAAGTTTCTTTGTCCCTACATTTCACAGACTTGCATGGATCTGTAATTGGTTAAGGAAAGGTTATAGGAGAGATTTATATGCAACATCACTAGATAAACATAGGATATATAATCACTGGAACTATCAGACAATTTCTAAACACAAAAAAATCTCTAACACTTCCAAAAAATTTGGGGCACGTAACATAAAGCACTATGAACACCTGGTACAGTAACTGTAGGGGTCCAAGCTGATGACAGAAAAATTAATAAAAATTAATAAAAATTCATAAAAATTTACCTTTGTTAATACAAGCCACAACACCATTTTTAACCTGGCAAATCTCATCGGCCGCACACCCGGTGTCCTCACAGATAAGACCACCCATTGGGCTACAGGTACACGCTTGTTTACAGTCATTGGATAACACTTTTACATTGGGCTGTTGAAACAGAACAGAACATCGAGTGAACATATGAATGGCATTGTATATGTAGAGCATTCCAAAGGTGAAAATTATATGGAGGATCAAAGTTTGTAATTTTTTTTTAATCCAAAATGTTTGTCAGAAATGTCTGATGGGTTTCTATATGGGGTTAGGTAAAACTTTTACAAATGGGCTACGGTACTTAGGATATTCAAAAGTCCACTTGGCACATAAGACAACACAATTAGTATACATGGCGCATGGTAGTTGTGTATGGTGGTGGTGGGGGGTGTTGTATATAGATTGGATATTGGTGACCTAGAGTTTCAAGTTGCATCTTGTTCAATTTTGGCAATAATTGGTCGTCAAATGGTAATGTTTAAATTTTGGCGATTGGACACAAAGCTGATATACATACTTTTTCCATAAGTGCACCATAGATGAGATAAATTTACTCTTCGGCTATCGATTGGGGTAAAACCTTTGAGTGCTGGTGCCAAAATTGTCCTACTCACCGGGTAGTATCTTCCATCTTCAAAGCAGCCGCACTGATCCATGGACACACAGCCAGTTCCATCAAAGAAGAAGCCATCGTTGCACTCACAGCCCTCAGAACAAGTTTCAGGACACTTAGCAGGATCGGTGACACCAGCGCATGTCACAGAGCAGACATCGGCACACGCTTTGTATTGGCTGTTAGGTGGACACTTCAATGCTGCAGGTAAAACGTTAGTAAAATTATAATTAGTATAGTATAATTAGTATATAATTATAATAAGTACAACTAGAAATAAAAAAAAGCTCAAATTGCTGATTAAAGGGAAATATTGTGAAGACTAGGGTGAGATAGTGCACAGGTACATAAAAGTTCTGGGACAATACTGTGTCAGTATACAATTCTATTGTCGAAAGAAACCCACATTTTTGGAAACCCATTTCCAATATTTAAACTTTATTAATTGACCTAATTTTGTGCTAAAGAGTTTCAATAATTCTACAAATGAATAGACTTACGGCAGAAGGCATCAGTCCTCCATGGTTGGACAGTCACCCCAGCTGCTTGGCAAGCGGCCACGTAGCTATGAATACTATGGCACAGAATGCTTCCATCACCGGCACCGGCACACAAGTCATAGATGCAGTTGTTGAAGTAGGTATCAGGGTTAATTGTTGCATAGCAGGCACTGAGTGGACCACCAGTCTTCTTCAAGAATCCACAATAGTTATCGGTCCTGAAGATGTCTTGCTTCTTTTGATCACATACTGGACAAGCATTTCCACTGCCACCACAACCATCATCACAAACGACACCGGGAATCTGGACTTTCCAAGAGCCTCCAAATTTAACGGCATCTGTGGTCACTGACCTGTCAGGTAGCTGGAAGTCATCTTTTCTATCACCGTTGTAGTTACCACACAGGCCGCCCAACTGCTCCTTATAGTTACCAGGAACTGTGACTATGACATGGTAGACAAGATCGTAATTGACCCGAACACCAAAGTCTGTATCGATAATGACTCTAATTCCGTGCTGGTAAATGCGGATCTTTCCATCTTCCAAGTTTACGGGAAGGTTAAAGTAAACTCCATTAACCTGTGTGGGGAAATTGAACATATATATAAGTGAATCGTCTTTGACAAGTCTTTATTAACACCAGAGAAGCTTCTGGTAGAATCTTTTACTTTAAAGGTGTTTTCCCACAATGGACATTTATTATCTGACCACAGGTTAGAAACGTCTGGTCCCTGAGGGCTCCACAGCTTGGAACCCCACTGATCACTTGAATGGGTATTTTTGGCCCCCTGTCCCTTAGCACAGCACAACTGTAATGAGGAGAACTTGGAATACTGTGGTGGTAGAGTATGTATCGTGCAACGTCATTTAAAGTCAATGGGACTGATGGAGATAGTTGAGTACCTGACTCAACTGTTTTCATAAGTCCCATTAACATTAAATGGAGCTGCAATAATCATTTGCCTTGCAGACATGACACATCACTTACCAAAACTTTGCCTCGAACTTCATACTCAAGAATGAGGTTGTATCCATAAACTTCAAAGGAGACCAGTTTTGTGACTGCAACTGTTCCATCGCCCCACTTCTCGTTTTTAACATTGATGGCAAAGGGTACCAAATTGTCCTTCTTTGTGATGGTTTTAGCGAGAGTATAGGTGCAGGTGCCTTGGAAGTCAAAGGTCAAACCATCGAATGATGAGTAGTGAGGATCACCTGCAGCAGAGCAATCTGCAGAACCAACTGGTTGGCATTTCTGGACTCCATCGATTACTTTGCACTCTTCATTGGGTCCACAGCTGAATGATTTACATTCGACAACCCCACTGGCTGTACATACACACTGCTGGTTGCATAAGCCACTGGGGTAAAATACTTCACCACTCTTGTAATATTTATCGTTGTATCTGCAGCCACATTGGGCGATGGGAACGCAATCTCCACCACTCAGGATGAATCCATCATCACAATCGCATCCCTCAGAGCACCCGGGTTTACATCCCAATGGAGGAGAGAGTGAAAGACATGTTGGAGCGCAGCCTGAGGCACATACTTCATAGTGGCTGTTCTTTGGACAAACTGGACCTATAGTGGAAAAGATCATGAAGGTTAAAATTCTACGAAAATATTCCATAAACACTTATAAAATAGAAAGTTAATGTGATATACATAGTCTTAGTTTTACTTACTGCAGAACTTTGAGGTTCTCCATGGGTATATGGTAACTCCAGCCTCCTGACATAAGGTGGCATAGCTGGCTATAATCTTGCAAAGTATATCTTGTCTACCTTCATAGAAGCAAGCATCATATACACAGCTCTTGAAGTGCCCCTCTGGATCTATCTTGGCATGGCACTCACGGAAGGGTCCACTCTTATCTTTAATGATTCCGCATCCTTCTTTGTTGTTTAGGTGGCGGAGTTCAAGTTCTGCTAACCTTGAGCAATCTCCCTTGTCGTCTTCATAACAACCAGGTACATGTTGCACCTTCCAGCTGTTTCCGAAGAGGGTTGGCTTGGTGGTCAACTGGTTATTTTTCATGAGAAAATCATTATTCTTGTTATTATCATAGTTACCACAAAGACCACAGACCGCTCCAGCATAGGTACTAGGAAGGGTGACGGCAACCCGACTTTCCCAGTCATAAGTAACACGTAGACCAAAGCTTGTCTGCACAATGGCAGAATAACCTTGTTTGTAGATTGAGAGTTTGCCATGTTCAACAATGAAAGGGAGGTTAGTTAGGACTCCATTAAGCTGGAAAGAGAAAACCATATCATAATATTAGAAAAAACTCAATCATAATATATAAAACATGAACAACAGTGTCTACTTTGGAAACTTATGACAATGAAACTCACCAAAATCTTGTCCTTATATTTCCTGTTTATGACTATGTCAAAATCACAGACCTTGACTTGGACTGCTGAGACATAGGACACAACTTTGCTTCCTCTATTGTCATTTTGCACGTTGACCTGGAAGTCCACCAAGTCCTCTGACTTTTTGCAAAGTCCTGCAAACTGGTAGATACAGGTGCCCTGGAAATCATATCTAACACCATCAAAGGTGATGTAGTGGGGATCTCCTGATGCTGAGCAGGTGCTATAAGATAGAGGGTAACAATTCTGGATCCCATTTACAACGGCACATTGCTCGGAAGACTTACACTTGGTGGCTTTGCACTCAACTTTCTTGGTGGAAGGGTTGCAGACACATTGCTTCTCACATTTATTGTCACCCCAGAACTTTTCATTGGGAGAGTATAATTTGCCTTGGTAGATACATCCACAGCCAGACTTGGGTATGCATTTGCTTTCATCAAGGACATAGCCAGTTTGACATTGACATGACTCCACACAGGATTGAGAACATATGGAAGGTGTTGCATCATCATTGCAGGTGGCTGGGCATGCTTGGGCACATAGCTTGTACTCGCTGTTCGCAGGACACTGCATTGCTGAGGAAATAACATTTCCAAATTAATACAAATATATTGTACAATTTTCAGTGTATTATTTTAGTTATTGTTGGAATTCTAGTTAAGAAGAAATTATTAGATTAGATTTGATGAAAGTTCTACTTTGATCTTCTAGATGTAAGTGAGAGTCCATGGACAAAGGTAGCACTCTTTCTAAATTAGCCCATGGAGGGGAGTAATGCTTCTTCTGGAATATAGTATCAACAGCTCTTCTATCTAGAATGTTGCTATTTCTGGTCTATCACTAATAGAAACAGCCAATGGGCAAGGATGGTGCTCTTTCTATAATGAATAGTCCATGGATAAGGTTGTTTCTACTTGATTATCTAGATTATCTGGATTTGAGTATCTGGATTATCAGCACTAGATGCAATCCACAAAAAAGGATGTTCTTCTTTCAACATCTAATGTAGCTCATGAACATGTCTGGCATTCCTTCTGGAATATCAATTGTAGACACGGCCTATTGGCAAGGGTGGCACTCTTTTCTAAAATGTCAACAGCCCATGGACAAAGGTAGTGCTACTTCTTGTCTATCAACGACGGAAACAGCCATTGGACAAGGATGACTCTCTTTCTGAAATCACACTGCCAGGCAATGGCCATGGACAGTGGTAGTGGTCTTTAAACAAAATCTCATACAATTCTCTTAGCTTCATTAATTGCACACATGTATAGGCAGAAGAATAAATTTAGTTACTTACGACAACCAGAAAGCTGACGCCATTCTAAAAGTGTGGCCTTGTTTCTTTGGCAGGCATCAGCATAGGTTTTCAAGCTCTGGCACAGGATCTGCTTGGAGCCACCATTCATGCACAGATCGTATACACAGTTATCGACGTATGTTTTGGGATCTATGGTGGAGTGGCACTGACTGAATGGACCATCTAGCTTTGAGATCAAGCCACAGCTTTGTTCACTCGAGTAGGCTCGTTGAGTTTCAAGAGGACATGTCTTGCATTCCCCATTACAGTTGTGCCAGCAGAACCTGTCACCATCTTCAACCTTCCAACTTTTGCCAAAGTCAGGTAAGTTAGGAGCTTGAGTACCAGCTGGAGTCATGAGGTCATCTGAAGGGTTTCCATTGTAGTTTCCACATAAACCACAAACACTGTTGAAGTAGCTACTGGAGATGGATGTTTTTAGGATGGAGTTCCAGTCATAGTAAACCTTTAAGGTAAAGTCGGTTTCAATTACGACAGAGCCACCAGATTGATACAAGCGGACTTGACCATCATTCAGGTTCATAGGGAGACGTTGACGTTGGTTGTTGACCTAAAGAGTTGTAAAATGAATGTCTTTAATTTTATGTCTTTCAGCCATGAAATAAATAGCATTAGAATTACACATAGAAGAACTTACCCTCACAGATCCATACTCATATCTCACTAGGGATATGGAATACTCATAGACTTGTACATTGACATAACTGACATAAGCCACACGAGTACTTCCCCGATTTTCATTCTTAGCTTCAATGTTAAAAGCTGGGAGGCTGCTGTCACTGCCACAGGACTTGGCAACGGTGTATGTGCAAGTTCCTTGGAAGTCATAAAAGCGTCCATCAAAGGTACGGTAGTGAGGATCACCAACTGCATGGCAGTAGGCTTCAGAGTCTGGCACGCATATTGGCTTCCCATTAGACATCTGGCATTTCTCTTTAGCTCTGCATTTTACCGTGCTACAAGATGGACCTGAGTTGACTGAAGAACAGAACAATTGATTAATCTAGAAAAAAACAGATAATGAAAGCAGCCCCTCCCCATCAAAAGAATTGAGAAACTCACCATTAATACATATGGCGGGGGATCCGTAGCTGTTCAGTTTCACAAACCCATAGGACAACAACATGAAAGGTGAAGATGGATTCTCTACAAGTTGGAAACTGAATCCTTTTCCTAATTTCTGAGTTGCCCAGGAATAATCTGTCCCGGGAATGTCATTCCATGTCAGGTCTGCAATTGGAACTTTATTCTGGGTGACTTTTGAGATGTCTGTCTTCTTGGCGACTATGGCGCCATAGTTTTCAAATTCTTGCTGACCATATATGTAGTAAGAGGAACAGAAGCTGCTCACTGGAGGGATCGTCATAAGAATAGGATCAAATTGTGTTAAAGACCTGTCCTGCCAACCAGTACAGTAGTAGATTACTTGGATTCCAGCACTGGCAGTGAGATAGATGGGGGTACTGACAGGGATTTCCAACTGAACTACTTGACCTGCATTTAAGGTCTGGCTTGACTTCTTGGCACTAATTTGATATTCAATTTTTGTGTTCTCGGCAGCCACAACATATACAATATCAGGTTTAAGCTGCACTGATATTGGAGGAATGATGAAACTGGTTCCCCAGCTGGAAACAGGTAATAGCTGCTCATACACGTGGTTGCACTTGGTGTTCTTCCATGTACATGAGTGACCACATAATACCGCCACTGCTTTCTGAGACATTATATGTGAGCCAGATAAGTCATCTTTACTGAGGAGCTGAAGGGCATTGTATGGTTCAAGCAGGACAGTGAGCTTACTACCAGCTGCATAGGTCTTCTCTTGATAAGAAACTTCTCCAGTCAAGAGGATGTCAACATTGGTAGGTTCTTCATAACTGATCACAGAGATCTCTTTAAACGCATCAGAAGGACCATTTAAAGGTGTCACCACATAGTAGTCCTTACCAAGGTCTTCAATGGGATACACAATGCTAGTATCAGCACTTTGGGACTTGTAATTGAGGGAAAGAACCGAGACGGGTTTATCAGCTTTGATGCCAATCACATTGCACGATTTAGTTGTACCAGGTAACTCTGCATTTGCTGGAATCGAGACAGAAAGTGATTGTCTCTCATTCACCGTCAAGACCTGTTTAAAGCTGGACTTGTTCATCCATATTGTAACAGTGGTGGAAGGATTGTACCCAGTGATGAAGACCTGGAATTGAGCAGCGCTGTAACTTATCTGATAGTTCTGCATAAAGGCAGTAACAAACTCCTTGCCTACTGGACCAGCTGAACACGTTCCTATGAAAAGAGCAGAAAATACAAATTATAGAAAAATTCTTAATCAACATAGCTGACGTGGAGAAAAGGGCGTGATTTGTGAGAATTTTCTGTAGCTCGATGATCCCCAACCTTTAGACCCTTCCATATGTATTGTATTGACCCATATGTAATTTAAAGGGATTCTACCATTAAAACACATTTTTTTCTTCTTGACACATCTCTGATGCAGCAGAGCTGAGTGTTTAGCAGGGTTCAGTGCACACTCAGCTCTGCTACATCTCTGATGCAGCAGAGCTGAGTGTGCAGCAGGGTTCAGAACATCTCTGATGCAGCAGAGTTGAGTGTGCAACAGGGTTCAGAACATCTCTGATGCAGCAGAGTTGAGTGTGCAACAGGGTTCAGCGGTGTAGCAGTGCTGGCCGGGCACTCAGCTCGGCTGCATCTCCAGTGTAGCCGGGGTGAGCGTATGGCCAGCACTGCTACATCTCAGTATAGGAATGCATTGATCAACGTTGATTGGTCGAATGCCATACAGAGTACAGCATTCGGCCAATCAACGCTGGTTCTGCCGGAGGAGGTGGAGTCTAAGATCGGTCCACAGCAGTCTCCATTCTGGTCCAATCTTAGATTCCGCCTCCTCACAGACAAGCCTCCGGCAGAACCAGCGTTGATTGGCCGAATACTGTACTCTGTATGGCATTCAACCAATCAACACTGATCAATGCATTCCTATGGGAAAAAGTCAGCTCGAGCATATCGCAAGCTGACAGGGATCCCGACCAGATAGAGCCCCAAAGAGCTGGGTGAGTAACATTCCCCCCTAAATAAAGGTAATCCCTAGCTAACCCTGCCTGTACATCTATCCCTGTCTCACAGTCACATAGTTCACAGTCTCATATGAACCGGATATTAAATCCACTATTTGTATAAATTGGAGGTCACCTGAATTAGCCAGCCAATTACTTTTTCCGATTTTTTGTCGATGCCTCCATTGTCGTAGATCCTGTCCCACCTCCCCTGCGCAGTTATTGGTGCAAAAAAAGTGCATGGGAAGGTGGGAGGGGAATCGAATTTTTAGTCAGTTTGCCACCTGGTGTTCGACTGGAATCGAACATCTCGAACAGCCTGATATCCGATCGAACATGTACTCGATCGAACGCTGTTTGCTCATCTCTAGTAATTACCAAATACATGGCCAACAATCTGCGGGGGGTATTAGTGCAATATGTTTGGAGGGAACTGGTATAGTAAATACAATTTAAGCTTGGGCTTAATGTTCCGTTTGGTTTACCAAAGGGATTTCACGTCGATGGACAACCCTGAGTACACAGGCTAAGAATATAGAAGGGCAGTTAAAAATAATGTATTCATATACACAGAGGAATGAAGGGCGTCCAGATTATACTAACACAACATGAGATAAGTTAAATTCCTGGTCACTTAAAGCTATATATCATACAAGATCATGTATAACTAGAGATTTCAATCACTCACACAATGAACTGACAAAGCTGCACATAGCAGGTCTTATAGTTTATCCACCATCAATGTTGCAAAACTGGTATTGCGAAACAATTCAGGGTCCGATCATACCTACTAAGGCTAGACACCTACTAAGAGCAATCCAAGTATGATAGATCGCCTGCATGACCAAGATTTTCTCATCTTGATGACAGATACATAGCTACAGGGGTAGAATAGTCACACCTAGGCCTACGGCTAGTCATAGTTGTTGACCGGCTGGTCGTTCAACTAATAACAATTCTTCCCAAGTGCGTAGGAGTTCTCAATAGGGAAAGGAGTTAACCATGGCCGAACCCCTCTGGTAGTAGCTTCTCTCCCACGAAAGCAAATGATCAAGAATGCTACAGCTCAAGATGTCTGATCCCTCTTTCCTCCAACCTCCCCTGACAACTTCATACCCATAAAATAGTTGACTTTGCGTTTTCTGTATGTATGTGGGGACATTATGGCTTCTTCAAGGATCTTCTGCTACATGGGCCACCAGTATGTAGAGAGCCCTGTTATATATTTTGCATTGGGGCATTCTGTATTGCCTTCGGTAGAGCGCTGCTCTGAAGGCTTTGTGATGGGTTAAACCAACCTCAAGGATATATTAAATAGATAATAGATACTACAACAAGTCCAACTAATACATAGAATCTCAACACAAGACCAAGATCTTCAGACATTCTAACAAAGCCCTTGAATTGGGGTTGGAACGCATTGAATTGATTTTTTTGACAGCCTTAGCCTATTTTGAAGATGAATGGAGTCTTCATTTAGAGAGAAAGAAGACATTTTCATTCTCCAACCCTTGTATTTACTACAAGAGAAAGGTCAACAGCAAAAAAGATGACTTTCTTAATGATGGCCCATCGATAGGAAATTCCACCAATGGACCCAGATCCGTACTTTCCTTCTAGAAAATTTTGGCTATTTTTAGCTATTTTTGGCAAGCTTATATTAGTCGCAACTTAGAAATATTTATGTTTGCTTGAAGCCTTGTCCTTCCTTAACCCTTGTTGTTGTTGTATATTTACTCTATTAGAATAACCTGTATTGCACCCAACCTGAACATTCTTTGCCTAAGGTAAAACATAAATTGCCTACATTATCTACATGTTTGTTATGCGACAATGTAACCGACGATAACATTGGCCTCCAATCTAATATTTGGCCAACTATGTTATCTACTCTTTACATAGGGTTAGTTCTTAAAGCCTAACTCTACTAATAGCCTATTAACCCTCTGTATCACCAAGAAAACTCAGTCCAAGTCATTAGAGATGAGCGAATAGTATTCGAAACTAGAGTTTCAAATACCTCGCTCCCATAGGAATGCATGGGCGCGGCCGTATGGCAAGGGGTTAAGCGGACAACGCTGCCGGCCGGCGCTTAACCCCTTGCTGAACGGCCGCGCCCATGCACTCCTATGGGAGCGAGGTACTCGAAACTCTAGTTTCGAATACTATTCACTCATCTCTAGGAGTCATACATTTCTAGGTGCCCAGAAAGGTGAGATTGGAGTAGTCAATCTTACAGTTCTCGCGAGCTCCTCTGAGCTGACCTGGAGTCTATATGAGGGATCACAGTGGGCACCGGTGACAGTATAATGGCTCTGTAGGGTCGATAATAGATTTTGTATTAATAGATGGCTTATCTACGTACATTGGGGGACATTTATCCTAAGCCATTTATTTGTCCCTGCATATTAAAAAGTTGCAACATAGGAGTATGCAATGGTTTAATTTTTCAAAAAATTTACATTTCTCCTCTGTTGACACCATTTTTGGAAATTATTTGAGGTTACGATAAAGCTGATGTGCACCAGATTTACCAAATGCTACTTTTTCTAAAGTTGCAAACATTGTCCCAATCCTACTTCTGTAGTGGGGTGGCCAGAAACGTGAAGTGACTTTCCAAAATTTGGTACTCCAAATTTATCAAACTATCAAATTTGTTAAGCCATCTATGCCAGCTTTGTGGCGTAGATAGATGTAAATATGGCGCCTCTTCGTGGCACGGCACCAAAGTTTCTGCACCTGCTCGACACTCTTTATGAAAGAGGGTGAAGACCAAAGTGGAACTGGGCGCATCCTGCACTAGTTGTGGACTTGAACAGCACCAGTCGTAACAAATTCTCCCGATTGTGCATCATTTTAAAAATTTGGCACAGATTGAGGCAACGCAGACTCTAAGTAAAAAAAAAAATGACTTACAAATAAAGTTCTCAATACATGTGTCCTAGGTCAATTTGTAAAGTTCCAATGGGACCTCTACTACGCAAGGTTGGACTGAGGTTCCTTGGGCCACCCGCAAACAAGGAAATAGACCATAGTACCTTTCACATGTAGGTGTCTTCTGCTGGACAATTTTTGTGCTACAACCTGGGTCCACTGGAGTATCCTCTGGTACTCGGGTGGCCCTACCCGTCACTGCTTTTAGGGTTACTCCTGCTTAGTAAGAATGGAAAGTATGCAACAATATAAATTCAGGGGATGTATTTCTGTCTAGAGGAAGACTTGCCATGTAATTATCTACAAAGTTAAGTGACAAATGGTGGTGACATCGATTATGACTCAGTGACTAGAGAGCAGAAGAAGACAAGAGATTTCAGCTATGTAGACAATACGTCTGCGCATGTTAAAGGAACATCTGAAGCATAAACTACAAGGAATAATTATCTGTAACTCGCTGAGTAAACTTTCACTTAAAACTTCAATGGAGCCGATGATAAGAGTCTCACGTTGCGTTCTGCTTCATTAACTAAACGCAATGAGCCGTAGCCAAAGACAATACCTTACCATAGAGGATTATCAGATCCTTTCCCTGGAAATCCCTTCAGCTCAAAACATAAATCTACTGAATACAGTAATGTATACATAGACCCGGAGCCATAGACCTGATCAGAGAACTTCATCATGATGGAGTAAGAGGAGTGACATGGCTGGCATATAGACGGTCGTATAGTATTGTCATTGTTATAGTGGTATAAGCAGTTATAAGTAGTGGTAAGGATGGTAGTATAGATGGTGCTAGTGTATTTACATGGATATGGATCGTGCAGTTGTATCGGTAGTGTTAATATTGTATGCTAGAGATATGAATGGTGTTACTGTATTGCAGTATTAAAGGTAATACTATTATATATGTAGAGAAATGAATGGTACTATTGTATAGGCAGTATTATAGATACCACTATTGTATAAGTAATTATACCCTTGCAACTGCAAGCGCTGTGCAGTGAAAGCACATGGACCCCTTAGACTATAATGGGGTCCATGTGCTTGCTGCACACTGCCCGCACAAATCATGCGGACAGGAAAGTAGATTGTGAACTACTTTACTGTCCGCATGTTCCCTGCGGAGATCTGGTGGCAAGCACACGGACCCCATTATAGTCTATGGGGTCCGTGTGCTTTCACTGGCACACCACTTGCAGTAGTGTTTGGTATTCAGTTCAGGGGAGTCCTCATGCAGACTGAACGCTCATGTGAACAAGACCTTATAGAGGGTATATTGTATAGGAAGATATATATATATATATATATATATATATATATATATATATTGTATGGGTAGTGCTATAGATTGTACTATTGTACAGCAGTGTTATAGAGGGTATATTGTGCAGGCAGTGTTAAAGATGGCACTATTGTACATGCAATATTGTGGATGATATATCGTATAGGTAGAGATTTAAACGGTGTATTGTAGGTGGTATATTACATAAGAGGTAATATAGATGCTATATTGTATAGGTGGTGATATAAATTGTATATTGTATAGGTAGTAGGGTCGAGCGATCGGAATTGGAAAAGATTGGATTCTGATCGGTGATCGAGCAAATTTCACAATCACGATTGGAATTCCGATCCCGATCTTTTCCAGCGGGATCGAGGTCGGAGGTTATCTCAAGATTGGCTCAACCCTAAAAGTGACTTTTCCCATAGAGAAGCATTGACTAGGTTTGAGCAATCGGGATCGGAAAAGTTCAGATTCTGAACGGCAATCGAGCAAATTTCACGATCGCGATTGGGATCTGGATTGGCTGGCTATTGTATAGGTAGTGATATAAATGGTATATTGTGTAGGTGGTGTTAGATGATGCATTGTAGGTAGTTATATAGATTGTATACTATTGGTAATGTAATGGTTGCACTATAGTACGGGCAGCGTTATAGACAGTACCATGGTCTAATAGGTGTTATATGAATGGAATAATGTTAATAGTTTATTGGCATGTGGGATCGGCCTTTATCTGTAGATATAATAGAGTGGCCACTGTTCCTTTATGAAGGGGGAGGGGGGTGTATGTGTGGACAGAAGGAGGTCCGAGACCTAGACTAATATTTGACATACAGATTTATTATTGGCCGACAGATATTGATTAACAATTAGTTTGTGTACTCACCACAAAGGAAGGCCAGGAAGGCCCAAAACTGCAGGACAGTCACCCTACCCATGGCTGTGGAGAGAGGAGGAGAGGACACTGGTCAGTATAGTACTTGTAGATGCAGCTCTGGATGTGAATGGAGAAGAAATCACTATGTAACTCAAAGCCAGTACATCATAAATAAAACAACATATAGGACTATTTTCGGACTATAAGACGCACTTTTTTATCCCCAAATTTGGGGGGAAAAGAAGGGTGCGTCTTGTAGTCCGAATGTGGCCGCCCGGCATCCGCTGTAATAGAGAGGCGAATGCCGGCAAGGGATAGACGCCGGGGCCTGAGACATCGCTACGCTCCTCTGCCCTGCATGAAGCCAGCAGCGGCAGTTGTATTGCCGTCTATGGGACTTGCAATCAAGTGACCGCAGGTTCAAGCCCCTGGGGGGGAATAAAATAGTAAAAAAAAAAAAAAAAAAAAAAAGCTTTAAAAATATATAATAAAAAAATGAAATAAATAAAAGTTCTAAATCACCTCCTTTCCCTAGAATACATATAAAAGTAGAAAATCATATGTCAAACACATACACATTAGGTATCCCTTTGTCCGAAAATGCCCGGTCTACTCATAGTTTTCCTGTACGGTGAACGTAAAAATCACAAGTGCTAAACCGCCGTTTTTTTTTTCAATACAAGGTGATCTAAGCAATAGACATTCCCCAAAATGGTATAACTAAAAAGTACATCTGGCCCCGCAAAAAAAAAAAACGCTCTATACATCCCCGTACAGCTGCAGGGTCACCTGTCAATGTGGCCTTGCAGCTGTTGCAAAACTACAACCCCCATATATTAAATATTTTACCATTTTTTGCTTCAAAATTTTTTTTCACTATTTTCCTCCTCTAAAACCTAGGTGCGTCTTATAGTCCGAAAAATACGGTATAATATACAGAGTTGTATTGGCCATGGAGTTGTTTCCTTTGCGTGGAGCAATGATATAGTAGCAAGTCATTGACAGACTCTGCTCTGATGTATCCCTAGAGTATATGACACAAATATTACACCGGGTATGCAGGTTAGCAGGGATATTATCTGGTTTTGAGAACTTTTGGCGAATGACCAATTGGACAGCCCCTAAACTTTAGCCAAATTGGCTTCGACAAATTTTTCAAAAAAAACTCTGATTCAGTAAAAATAAATATAAGGAATAATATCTTTGTACCGTGGTCCACGAGTTGGAAAAAAACAGAACTGAACTTTTTTCTCACAACTGAATGAAAAGTCTTGTCCATTTTTTAATGATAAGTGTGCAGAAATTCTCACAAAACTTCACTTATCCATAGAACTTTCTTTGGCAAACATCAAGTTAATGTTTAAAGGGAAGCCAATAAATCTCATTCATCTTCTAGCACTTAAAAAGTCATTAAAATATTGATCAGAGGAAAACCAACCCATGACCCTTCACCGGAATCACAGACAGCACCCCTAGTGGATGAAGTAGAGCAATGCTTCTATATTACTTAGAATGTCTATTATGCTGGGAGTGACAATTGATTTTAATATCAATTATCCTAAAAGATGTGGAATAGGAAGCTCTGTTGTCATAAATCCCCCATAGATGAGATTTTCAGTAATGAAATGGGATCGGGGCACCTGAACCTACTTGCTGATTTGACTATACCGAACTTTTAAGTCTCTTTTTTGTTCGCTGTATCTCCCCTTTAAAGGATAGGAAGGGCCTGAGAAAAACTAATATGGGGATTAATGGATAATTCACGCCAGCTCTGGATAATCTGCCCTCAATCTGGAAAGATTAATGGAGATCTTGGACTGCAATGTGTGTGATGGCAGTGCAGGGCGTGCAATTAGATACACGAGTTGCCTTCATTCTAATCCCTAAACCTCAGATACACAACTAGTTATGTATAGAAAGAAGTAACCAAGGAAGGGTGAACCACTTTCAAGTAATTATGCAAAGTTTCCAAATGGGGAGAGGGGACAAAGTTGCTGTCAGACACCTCTGGTACTAGCTTAATGTCCCTGATCGGGCATGCTTAAAACCATATGCCCAATCCTTATCACTAGAGATGAGCGAGTAGTGTTCGATCAAGTAGGTGTTCAATCGAATACTACGGTATTCGAAATACTCGTACTCGATCGAACACTACTAGCTGTTCGAAGTTCAAGGTTCGATGCAGAACCAGCGTTGATTGGCAGAATGCTATACATTCTGCCAATCAACGCTGGTTCTTCTCTTACCTTTAGAAGTCTTCTCCATGCAGCGTCCCCGCGGCGTCTTCCGGCTGGAATTCACTCTGCCTAGGCATCCGGCCTAGGCAGAGCCGACTGCGCATGCACGGGCATGCCCTCGCATGCGCAGTCGGCTCTGCTCAGGCTTCGGGCCGGGCAGAGCCGACCGCGCATGCGCAGTCGGCTCTGCCTAGGCCCCGATGCCTAGGTAGAGTGAATTCCAGCCGGAAGACGCTGCGGGGGCGCTGCGCCGGGAGAAGACTTCAAGGGGAATCCAGCCCGACCGTCACTCGTGGACTTGGTAAGTATAATTGTATCGAATTTTGCCTACCCCCTAATGGGGTTCGAAATCCGTTCAAATAGCCAAACAGTGTGCGGCTGTTCGAATCGGATTTCGAACCTTGGACATTTTAGTGTTCGCTCATCTCTACTTATCACCCCTGCTCTACACCATTTGTAGATCATTCTCACCAAACTTGAAAAGTTTGGTCAACATTGATCTAATCTATGTGATCACCTTAAAGGGAGTCTGTCACCAGAGCCCGGTATACCAATCCATCCCAACAGATAAATAAGTTGGGGTAAACTAAATCCGTGTTTTACCTTTGTGAATTGGTGTCTTCATTGTTGCTGAGGTCAACCTTTGTCAATATGGAAACTAGCTATTTGGAGCAATGGCAATGACTTTGTTGCTCCTGTGAGGTCATTTGCACATTGACAAAAATCGTAATATCTTGGCAATGGATACACCAATTCCCAAGGGAAAATTATGGTTTGTTTCAGATGTACCTAACCTATCTGTTGTGTGGGATTGATATGCTGGGTTCTTGCACCACCAAAGCTAGTTATGATTTACTCATAGGTCCTAATTTACTAATCTTTGGTGTCCAACCACTGGAACCCCTACTAATCCTGAGAACAGGGTCTTGTGTCCCCATTCTGAATGGAGCACCACATTGCACATGTGTGTTGCTGTTCTATTCTCTATAGAACTACTGGAGATTGTCAGAGAGTATGACATTCAGCTGGACCTGAAGATACATCATAATGACATGCGTCATTGCACCTTTAAGGCCAGCTTCACATGGATGAATTTGATCCAGACTGGTCTCAGGCTGAGTTCATACAGAGTATTTTGGATTGGAATTTGACGCAGTGGCCAGCTCAGGTTCCGGTCCAGAAAAAGAGGCAGCCGCGACTGGTTGCCGGAGCGGTGCACCGGCATTCAGTCACGGCACTGCGATCCGGATTAGGACCAAATGAATAGGCCTAGTCGGGAGTGTCTTCAGGCGGATTCGTGAGGCACAATCCGCCTGAAGAATGAGCATGTCCATTCTTTTTTCCGGGAGCTGGAACAAATGGCTCTCGGAAAAAAAAACAAAAAACGACTGGCTCCCATTGAAATCAAAGGGAGTCGTCTTTTTGGTCAGGATTTTGAGGCGGATGCGGCCTCAAAATCCTGACCAAAAAAAACTCTGTGTGAACCCGGCCTTAGAATTACAGTGATCCATGAGACTAGAAGTCACTGCTTCCTCTTTTTTGGCATAATAAGTAAAAAAATCTAACTTCATGCAAGATTCAACGAATCTTTAACACAGGGAGCACCAATGTGATAAATTTGGTGCAAGTTGTGACCACCTGGACTGAACTATGCCCCATGGTTATGAACTATAAACCTTTACAGCAACAGAGATTTATAGGCCATTTAGTGACCTATAACACTCAGTGCGGTTACACCCTCAACTTTACTATAACAAAAATGTAAATGCTTTCAAAAAGTGGTAGTTTTAGGTATTTTTTGTACAAATTGCAGAAGTTTTTTGATTTTTTGGTGAACTCTCTATAGGGAAAAAAGTACGGTTTGTCTAATAAAATTTGTAACTTTGTCCTAGAATTTTAGGCCAAAATTTGGCCTAAAAGTTTGGGTCATTTTGACAAATTTAAGTCATGCCCATTTGTTAAAAAAGCCACAAACAGTTTATCACACACTACGAGTAGCAAAAAGCGATGAAATATGTGGAAATTTTACGCCAGTCATAAGCCCAATAGTAAATCTGCACTTATGTGAGAAGATGGATTTGGGGTAATTTCATAGACAAGGGGGCGTCTTTGTGTATTTTAGCACATCAAGTTTGAGAATAAATTCGTTTGAATTTCTTGGCAAATGGGTGTGACTTTTCAGAATTGGGGAGTGGCTTCACATAAAAAAATGCGTGGCTTAAATGTGTCAGAACTCACCAAATTGCAATAAAATTTTGGTAAAAAAATTCAGCTCCAAAGTCAGCTAATAGGTGGTATAAACAATAGCAGGGATTTTATCATGAGGAGTATTATATTATTGAATCCATTTTTTTCTGGATTCTGCATTGCCAGTAATTGTGTCAAATTTGCAAAATTTATGATCAATTTGGCACATTGTTAAGTCTAGTAACTCTTGTGGTGCGAGATGTTACTCCTCTTTCTCTGCCACCTCCTTACTAGGGTGAAATTATCAATGAGATTTACAAGTTGCAAAGGCAAGATACCATTGGTCAAAAGTGAGTTAAGCAATGGAAACATTTTGGAAAAATTTGCAACTTTTAGTGCCAGAATTCTGGATCACAGGACTTGATGCATTCTACCTTTAGGTTAGACAAGTTAAAGATATACCAGATATACCAGATTTATCATCCAACAGCCACTGTGATAAATCTGGCACATTTTGCAGATTGTCGAAGTTTACACAGTAAACAAGGACCATCGTTTTTCAATTTTTTTTTCAATTTTTTGTTCTTTTCCAACGTCAGAGCCAGATGTCCTCTTAAAGATGACCTTTCCCCATCTCTACCAACTCCAACTCTCTTCAATAGACTTCTCTCCACTGATTCCAGCACAGTTGTAATTTTTTTTCTCTAGCCCACACCATTCCTGAGCAATCATTTCTGTTATTTTTACCAACTATACCATCTATTGTCAGGTGGACATTTCCTGTATACATACTGCACCTAGGACTGTCCACCTCACAGTAGAGAGCATATAAACAGCATAACAGTTCTGAATAACAGAGATGATTGCTTAGGAATGGTCGGGGCTAGAGAAAAAATTCCAACTGCTCTAGAATCAGTGGAGCAGCATCTACTGAAGGATGCAAAAAGTTGGAGTTGATGGAGGTGGTGAAAGGTCCTCTTAAAAGTAACATAGAAAATGCATTAGAAACAAGACAATTTTATGGTATTTTGGTGGCATTGTTTGCATTTTTTGGGGGGTTAGCGTTTTTTTAGTTTTTCGAAACTCAGTTCCATGTATGGAATTTTTTGACAAATCAAAAATGTTTTTAGAAATAACTTGAAATTCACGTTTTTTACAGGTAAAAGCGGAACAAAAATTACATAAATGGGGCTTTTCCACTGAAGACTCGTATAACCTAACCAGAGGATGGGGGATACATATCTGATAGGGGTGTACCTTCACAGGAATATGGAGCAGGGGTTCTTGAGGTCGGTGAGACCACCACCGAACTCAAGAAAGGGAGTCCTATATCTTCGGGATGAACTTAGTGTCAGACATGCTTGACTATTGCGCTCCATATAGGACTGCTGGACATGGCTGGGTAACAACTCCCAGTTTTATTGGGCAATCTCAGCTTCATTCAGCCAAAGGGTCGCAGAACCTGTTCTCAGTATTGGCAGAGGTCCAAACATTTAGATCCCGACCGATGAGACCCTTAACCACTACATACAGAATGTATAGAATGGGGCATTTTGATGGTATGCCAATGGGTCGGTGGAAGTTTTTGAAAACATGGAATGGTCTAGGCTTGGTAAAAAAAAAAAAAAAAATAAGGTATTTTACTCAAAAATTAACAAAAACATACAAAATACAAATTAAAAAAAATTTATGAACAGAATGGCATTTTACAAGCACTAAAACCTACTGAATGATCAAAAATTGAGAAAAAAAAATTTGCAAACATTACTGTGTCCGTACATTTCTTTAAGTTCCATGTAAACAATCCTTAGGTTGGTGATAACAGAAAACAAAAACATTCAGAATCGTGCATGCAGATGTAGCAGAGCTGAGTGTGCAACCAAATTGCTTCTTTAGTAATTTGGTGCGGTCCCATGTAAAGCGTCAGGACGCAGATGTTAAAGGATATTTAGATTTTGCTACGTTCATCAGCTCTGCTACATCTGTACACCTTATACATATACGGGGTAAACATAATAACATACCTGCAGGCTGCCCTGGATATGTCACACACACAAGTCCAGTGGTTTATATACTCTAGTGTGAGTGCAGAAGCCAATGGGTAAGAAGCTGCATACCTGAAGAACAGGTGGAACCAGGCACATCAACTATACAGTAGCGCACTGTGAACGGTACACATGGGAGGGTGGGGTGCAGAAAGGAATTACTCAGAAGAAATAGAGGAAATGTTAATAAATAAAAGTATTACGACAGTGGATAATAATAATTACAAAATCTGATAAAAAAAATAAAAAGTTGCAGAGCTGATTATAATTAGGCCAATGGTGTCTGATCTTCCTGGGGTAAAAAACAAAAAAAATTCTGAGGATTCCTCGGAATTTCCAGGTTGCTCTTTGACATTACTTTAGGTTTGACATTAGTATAGGTGAGTAATGCAGGAGGCGCAGGTGGAAGATTTGGACACCGGGTTAAAAAATACTAATAATGATAATTAATGCATAAGTAGTAAACAGTGCATGTTCTATGTATGTATACGTTATGGTATGCGGTGTATGTCTACATGTTTATGCATACAGTATGTAAACTGAATGGCCGTTTTATGATAGACCCCCATCTAATAGCACTTTGGACCTCTTTTGACCTTCAGAAATGAATCAATTCATGGTGGTGTATAAAGGAGTAATGAATGGTGGGCCAAGACAACATTTCCCACCCCTGATCCATGTTCACAAGCATGAACAGGAAGGGTTCTCATTGGTTCATGCTGCTTGGCTTGACCAAAATTCTGTCCCATCAGTAGGGTCATCAGAGATGACCATCTGACCAGGCCTGGTTCCTCCACTGCTCATTGGTCTTTTTCTCTTGAAGTCTTGTCTTTATGCTCCTCTTAGACAACAATGGTGCTAACACTGATGATCTGTAGAGGTCTGTAGAGATGTAGATGTTAGATATGTAGAGATCTGTAGATGGAGATGTTGTAAATGTTCTGTAGTGGTCAAATCAGTTTGTAAGAAGCTGAATTTATTGTAAAATCACTGTTGTAGGTTCTCTGGAGTACATACTCCAGAGTATAAGATTAAGTTCACACAGAGTTTTTCGTAGGAAGACTATGTAAATCTGTCTCCCAAGATGTAAACAGGGAGACAGTGCCTCTGCTTGCTGCCCTCTATAGCAAGCACCCTGAACAACATGCCCAACTTCCCAGAAGCCTTTCCGGCATGATGCGAGGTTATAACCAAATCAATTTCTCCGCTACGGACCGCACCGTTTCTGTCTCTTTGGACGTCATCAGCACAGCCTAGAGAACTGATTTGGTTTAAGTGAGAGGCTGAGAGACCAGATTGTGGGGATAACGTCACTCCTTTGGGAAAGACCACCTTCTCAGGTGTGTGGAGACTTATACAGCCATAGTTGCTCCACATGGAAATGAACAGACGAATGGAGATCCAGCAAGCTTGATAAAATCTTGTCTTCTTTATTATGAACAGAAAATTAAAAAATTGCAATCCAAAGTGGACATCCAGAAATAAATGGTGACAGATGGTATAACGCCAATAAAGTTCAAGCAAAGGTCTGACTGACGCGTTTCAAGAGCATAGCGCTCTTAGTCATAGTCAAGAGAGACCACCTTCTCAGGTGTGTGGAGACTTATAGCCATAGTTGCTCCACTGCAAAGGAACATGGGAAGAATTTGCAAATCTGTCTCCCAAGATGTAAACAGGGAGACAGTGCCTCTGTTATGCTGCCCTCTATAGCAAGCACCCTGAACAACATGCCCGACTTCCCAGAAGCCTTTGCTGCATGATGCGAGGTTATAACCAAATCAATTTCTCAGCTACGGACGGCACCGTTTCTGTCTCTTTGGACGTCATCAGCGCAGCCCCTGGATAGTCTTGTATCTGATAACCAGGCTTCATTCCAAGTCTCTCTAATTGCTTGATTTGTCCCATCTTAGGCTAAGGCCCCACGTAGCAAAACGCAGCAGAAACGCATTGCGTTTTTTCCACAGCATTTTCCATTGCGTTTTCAATTACTTTTTCTGTGCCCATATTATTCTTATACCAGTGTTTCTGCAGGTTTATTGACATTTATACTCACCTTCCCTTACCTATTTGGGCCTTTGCATAGTGCCCGGGGCTTTTTCTTGGTCTCCTCAATAATGTGCACTGTGCGCAATGTGCACGGGGTCACCGCTGAGGCCTGTGATTGGACCTCAATGGTTACATGGGCAAACCAAGCTTCATGACATCATGGCACTTGGCATGCCCATGTGACTGCTGTAGCCCAATCACAGGCCTCACAGGTGACCCCAGCTGCATGATGTCACCAAGAGAGCACCAAATGCCACAAAGATGGCCCAAAAGAGATTAGCAAAGGTATTAATTTTTTTTTCACCTACCCTGGGATTCCACCTATTATACTCTGGGATCTGAAGTATGATAATTTAACGCAATGTATGTTGTGGTAGCATTTTTAGTTTGTGGAGCAAAATGTACTGTGTGGGGGCTACTGTGGGGCAGATTGGACTGTGTGTGGTCCACTGTGAAGCAGATTGTACTGTGTGGGGGTCACTGTGGGGCAGATTGGACTGAGTGGGGGCCCTTCACTATTTATATCACACAGTATCGGATATAGCAGACATGTGATATTATTATAGGTCATAATAACATTGCACGGTCACTATAAAACAGATCTGTACAATGTAAATAGTGAATATTAATTGTTCAAAATTATACCAAAGGCAGTACAAAATTGTTTCTAAAATTAAAGCTCTGTAAAGCCCCATTCACACGACTGTATTTTGCGGGTCCGTAATTGTCCGCACTTGTGGTTCCACACAGTATTAAGGTTAAATTGATGTGTTGGCACTTAATGTTGCAATAATTTTGTGAGTTTTGGGTTGCATTTTGGGCACTTGGTCTCTAAAAGGTTCATTATCGCTGCTATAAGTTCATCTCTGGGGGAAGGGTTGATAACTTTCTTGCCGAAAAAATAAGCTTAAGGGTCCATTCATACAGAGGAAGTTGTCGCGAAATCCGCGTCAGAATCAGCGCTGCAAAAAAGCTTCCCATTGACCTTGCGAAACCCTTTAAAGTCAATGGGAGGCCTATTTTTCTGCGCTGATTCTGATGCGAGTTTTGCGCCAGAATCAGCGCCAACTTCCTCCATGTGAATGGACCCTAAATGGATTGTCCACGATACATTTTTTTTAAATTAGGCTGGGGGAGGTGGAAAAAAAAACTTAAAAAAAAAACCATACTCACTTTTCTCCCATGCTCTGGTGTTCCTTCTTCTGGTAGAAGTTTGTGATACACCTTAAGGGAAGAGATCTGGGATGTCACAGCCGGAGTCGACTATCAGCAAAAGAAGACAGCGGAGCAGCAGGACCGGACCACACTGGTAAACACCAGGGACAGGTGAGTATGTTTTTTTTTTGTTATGTTTTTTTTTTCACCTCCTCTGGCCTAATTTAAAAAAAAAATATGGTGGACAACTTCTTTAATCTTCTTCATACTTTCAGGTGTCTCAGGCGAGAACCACACAAGCAAATTTGGTGGCAGTTTTTGACTCGAAGCCAGGACTGGATTCAATGGGAATGGGAAAAACACAACATTCTAACTTTGACCTGGTCATCAACATCTAATTGGTGGGAGCCCAACCCCTAAGACCACCAAAGATCAGCAGATCGAATTGGTATCACCAGTCTTTTACCCTGAAGGAAACTGTCATTCTTAACATAATTCATATCATCTTACTATCTCAAACACTTTTATTACTTGAGATGCCAGGATGCTTGATATCGTAGGCGTGCCTCTATAAGTCACATAATGTCCATGCTACTTGGAAAGGATCCAGCTGCCCGGAGTAACATAACTTGCTGATACATCAAAAGACAAGTATTTCACGCTATGGAACTCGGTAAATGCAATTTTGTAACATAGTAGACATATCACAACTCAAAATATACTCTTTGCTATGAATAATGATACAAAAATTTCTTCATGGAACCATATATATTATTTATGAATAGAGATGAGCGAACACTAAAATGTTCGAGGTTCGAAATCCGATTCGAACAGCCGCTCACTGTTCGACTGTTCGAACGGGTTTCGAACCCCATTATAGTCTATGGGGAACATATACTCGTTAAGGGGGAAACCCAAATCCGTGTCTGGAGGGTCACCAAGTCCACTATGACACCACAGGAAATGATGCCAACACCTCTGGAATGACACTGGGACAGCAGGGGAAGCATGTCTGGGGGCATCTAACATACCCAAGACCCTCTATTACCCCAACATCACAGCCTAACAACTACACATTTTACACACTCAATACCACCTCTCAGACAGTGGAAAAATACCTTGAAACATGTGTATTTGGCCCTTGGAGTGAGGAGAGCCTGTCACCAGCAGTGAATTTGGCCCTTGTAGTGAGTTGAGGTTGGCACCAACATTGTTTTTGAAAATCAGGGTGGATTGAGCCTCTAACCAGCAGAGTTTTGGGAAATTCATGGTGGAAGAAGCCTCTAACCAGCCCAGTTTGGGGAAATTCATGGTGGAAGGAGCCTCTAAACAGCACAGTTTGGGGAAATTCATGGTGAGGGGAGCCTCTAACCAACACAGTTTTGGGAAATTCATGGTGAGGGGAGCCTCTAACCAGCACAGTTTGGGGAAATTCATGGTGGAGGGAGCCTCTAACCAGCATAGTTTTGGGAAATTCATGGTGGAGGGAGCCTCTAACCAGCACAGTTTGGGGAAATTCATGGTGGAGGGAGCCTCTAACCAGCACAGTTTTGGGAAATTCATGGTGGAGGGAGCCTCTAACCAGCACAGTTTGGGGAAATTCATGGTGGAGGGAGCCTCTAACCAGCACAGTTTGGGGAAATTCATGGTGGAAGGAGCCTCTAAACAGCACAGTTTGGGGAAATTCATGGTGGAGGGAGCCTCTAACCAGTCGAGTTGTGGGAAATCAGGGTGGAGGGAGCCTCTAACCAGCCGAGTTGTGGGAAATCAGGGTGGAGGGAGCCTCTAACCAGCCAAGTTTTGGGAAATTCATGGTGGAGGGAGCCTCTAACCAGCACAGTTTGGGGAAATTCATGGTGGAGGGAGCCTCTAACCAGCACAGTTTTGGGAAATTCATGGTGGAGGGAGCCTCTAACCAGCACAGTTTGGGGAAATTCATGGTGAAGGGAGCCTCTAACCAGCACAGTTTTTGGAAATTCATGGTGGAGGGAGCCTCTAATCAGCACAGTTTGGGGTAATTCATGGTGGAGGGAGCCTTAACCAGCACAGTTTTGGGAAATTCATGGTGGAGGGAGCCTCTAACCAGCACAGTTTTGGGAAATCAGGGTGGAGGGAGCCTCTAACCAGCCAAGTTTTGGGAAATGCATGGTGGAGGGAGCCTCTAACCAGCACAGTTTGGGGAAATTCATGGTGGAGGGAGCCTCTAACCAGCATAGTTTGGGGAAATTCATGGTGGAGGGAGCCTCTAACCAGCCGAGTTGTGGGAAATCAGGGTGGAGGAAGCCTCTAACCAGCCAAGTTTTGGGAAATTCATGGTGGAGGGAGCCTCTAACCATCAGAGTTGTGGGAAATCATGGTGGAGGGAGCCTCTAACCAGCAGAGTTGTGGGAAATCAGGGTGGAGGGAGCCTTTAACCAGCCAAGTTTTGGGAAATTCATGGTGGAGGGAGCCTCTAACCAGCAGAGTTGTGAGAAATCAGGGTGGAGGGAGCCTCTAACCATCAGAGTTGTGGGAAATCAGGGTGGAGGGAGCCTCTAACCAGCAGAGTTGTGGGAAATCAGGGTGGAGGGAGCCTCTAACCAGCAGAGTGTAGGGAAATCAGGGTGGAGGGAGCCTCTAACCAGCAGAGTGTAGGGAAATCAGGGTGGAGGGAGCCTAGTAGGAGCAGAATTGTGCAACGCTTATGGTGGATGAGTATGAGGATGCGGAGGAATTGGAGAGGTTGAGCACAGACATGGAGTTTCATGTTGGGGTGCTTTACACAGGTGGGCACGAAAATGAAGGCTCTATCCAGTGGTGGTTCATTTTTATCAAAGTGAGCCGGTCGGCACTCTCAGCTGATAGGCGGGTGCGCTTGTCAGTGATGATGCCACCGGCTGCACTGAACACCCTCTCAGATAGGACGCTGACGGCAGGACAGGACAGCACCTCCAAGGCATATAGGGCAAGTTCAAGCCACAGGTCCAACTTCGACACCCAATACGTGTAGGGCGCAGAGGGATCGGAGAGGACAGGGCTGTGGTTGGAAAGGTATTCCCACAACATGCGCCTATACTTCTCACGCCTGGTGACACTAGGACCCTCAGTGGCGGTACTTTGGCGAGGGGGCACCATCAAGGTGTCCCAGACCTTAGACAGTGTGCCCCTTGTTTGTGTGGACCGGTGAGCACTTGGTCGCCTAGTGGAGGAACTGCCCTCCCTGCCGCCAATGTCACATGCTGGAAACATCTCCATCATATTCTGCACCAATTGCTTGTGGCAAGCATTGATGCGATTGGCCCTCCCTTCTACCGGAATAAAAGAGGAGATGTTGTTTTTATATCGGGGGTCAAGGATAGCAAAGATCCAGTACTGGTTGTCCTCCATGATTTTGACAATACGCTTGTCGGTTGTAAAGCACCCCAACATGAACTCAGCCATGTCTTCCACAGTGTTAGTTGGCATGACTCCTCTGGCTCCACCGGAAAGTTCAATCTTCATTTCCTCCTCATCCTCCCTTTCTACCCATCCGCGCTGCAACAATGGGATGATTCAAAGTTGCCCGGAAGCCTCCTGTATCACCATCACATCATCGGACAGCTCTTCCTCCTCCTCCTCCTCTTGCTCCATTAAACACGATGAAGCGGACAGATGTGTGGAGCTACTCTCCAGCTGTGATGGATCGGATGCTATCCCTGACTCCTCTGTGTGATCTGAGTTATCCCTGATGTCAATCAGGGATTCTCTCAGAACACACAAGAGCGGGATTGTAAGGCTCACCATCGCATCTTTAGAGCTTACCCTCCTTGTGGACTCCTCAAACACCCGTAGGATGTCACAAAAGTCTCTCATCCATGGCCACTCATGGATGAGAAACTGAGGCAGCTGACTTTGTGGCACCCTAGGGTTTTGTAGCTGGTATTCCATCAAAGGTCTCTGCTGCTCAACCACTCTACTCAGCATCTGAAACGTTGAGTTCCAGCGTGTGGGGCGTCGCACAAAAGCCGGTGTTGTGGCACATGCAGGCGTTGCTGGAGTGATTTTAAGCTAGCAGGGGCTACTGTCGACTTGCGAAAGTGGGCGCACATGCGCCGCACTTTCACCAGTAGCTCCGGAACATTTGGGTAGCTCTTTAGGAAACATTGCACCACTAGGTTGAAGACATGGGCCAGGCATGGAACATGTTGGAGTCCGGCAAGCTCCAGAGCTGCTACCAGGTTCCGGCCGTTATCACAAACGACCATGCCTTGGCCCAGTTGCAGCGGCTCAAACCATATTGCCGTCTCATCGAGGAGGGCATCCCTCACCTCGGAGGCAGTGTGCTGTCTGTCCCCCAAGCTGATCAGCTTCAGCACAGCGTGCTGACGTCTACCAACGCCAGTGCTGCAACGTTTCCAACTCGTAGCTGGGGTCAATCTAACAGCGGAGGAGGAGGCGGTAGCGGAGGAGGAGGAGGTGGCGGAGGAGGAGGCGGTGGAGGAGGACGACGAGGGGGTTTTTCTTCCCGTGTCCCTGCCAGGAATGTTAGGCGGGGAGACGAGGTACACCGGGGCAGTTTGGGAAGCAGTCCCAGCCTCAACTACATTCACCCAGTGTGCCGTCAGTGAAATGTAGTGTCCCTGTCCGCATGCACTTGTCCACGTGTCGGTGGTCAAGTGGACCTTTGTGCAAAGCGCGGAACTAAGGGCCCGCCTGATGTTGAGTGACACATGCTGGTGCAAGGCGGGGACGGCACACCGAGAGAAGTAGTGACAGCTAGAGACGGCATGGCGAGGTGCCGCAGTTGCCATCAGGTCCAGGAAGGCAGGAGTTTCAACAAGCCGGAACGCCAACATCTCCTGGGCCAGCAGTTTAGCGATGTTGGCGTTCAAGGCTTGCACGTTTGGGTGGTTAGCGCTGTATTTCTGCCGGCGCTCCAATGTCTGAGAGATGGTGGGTTGTTGTAAAAAAGCGCCTGATGGTGCCTTTGATGGTGCAGGAGAAGGAGATAAGACAGGAACAGGGGGGGATGAGGGAGAAGTCAACAAAGTGGCGGAGGCAGATGAAGTGGTGTCCTGGCTCGTCCTCTGGAGTGCATCGCCAGCACTGTGAGCAGTGGCAGAGGCAGAGGCAGTGGCGTGAACGGTGGGCGATGTTTGTCCTGCCGTTGCTGCCTGCCACTGATTCCAGTGCTTGGATTCCAAATGATGGCACATTGAAGTGGTGGACAGGTTGCTCTTCTCAGAGCCCCTACTCAATTTCGAGAGGCAAATTGTGCAGACAACACTATATCTCTCCTCGGCGCTTTCCTTGAAAAAACTCCACACCTTCGAGAAACGTGCCCTCGAGGTGGGAGTTTTACAGGGCTGGGTACAAACTGGAACATCTTGGGAGATTCCGGGTGTGGCCTGGCTTCGCCTAAGCTGCTGACCTCTGCCTCTGCCTCTAGCTACCCTTTTTGGTGCTGCACCTGTCTCAACATCCACAATACTTTCCCCGCTTGACATCCGCCTTGTCCAGGTGGGGTCAGTGTCCTCGTCGTCCACCACCTCCTCTTCCAACTCCTGTCTCATCTCCTCCTCCTGCACAATGCGCATGTCAACTGGCTGCCCTGACGACAACTGCGTCTCATCGTCGTCGATGAGGGTGGGTTGCTGGTCATCCGCCACCAAATCGAATGGAGATGGAGGAGACTCCAGTGTTTGAGCATCTGTACACAGATACTCGTCTGTTAGGTTCGTGGAATCGCGAAATGGAGGAGCAGGTTGCGGTACAGTCAAAGGAAGGGAGAACAGCTCTGGGGAGCAGGGACAGTTGGGGTTATTGTTCTGGGAAGATTGGGAATGTTGGGAGGAAGGAGGACAAGACTGTTGGGTAAGAGGAGGAGAGGAGGCAGAGGCTGACTGGCTGGTGGACAATGTGCTGTAAGCGTTATCCGACAGCCATTGCAAGACCTGTTCCTGGTTCTCGGGCCTACTAAGGTTTGTACTCTGTAGCTTAGTTAATGTGGCAAGCAACCCTGGCATTGTGGAGTGGCGCAATGCTTGCTGCCCCACAGGAGTAGGCACGGGACGCCCTGTGGCTTCACTGCTAACTTGCTCCCCAGAACCATTCCCCCGACCTCGCCCACGGCCTCGTCCACGTCCCTTTCCGGGAGCCTTGCGCATTTTAATATGCTTTCCTTACTTAAACACACTCAGAACCTGAGTGTATATGCCAATACCAATAAATTGAGGGTGTATGCAGGCCCCAATTTATTTTGTGGGATTAACACTCAGAACCTGGGTGTTTATGCGAATATAAACAACTTAAGGGGAGGATGCAGCCCCCCAATATATTAGGGGAATTCACACTCCAAAACTGGCACTATATGCCTATAGCAACAATTGAGGGTTGTATGAAAGCCCCAATATCTTTTTTCTATTACCAGTCAGACCCTGACACTATATTCCAATAGAAGGAATTGAGGGTGGTATGAAAGCCCCAATATCTTTTTTGAATTTCCACTCAGAAACTGGCACTGCATGGCAGTAGCAAGAATTGAGGATGTATGTAGCCCCAATATATTCTTTGAATTCCAAGTCAGACCCTGGCACTATATGGCAGTAGCAAGAATTGAGGGTATATGTAGCCCCAATATATTCTTTGAATTCCCAGTCAGAAAATGGCACTATATACCAGTAGCAAAAATTGAGGGTGTATGTAGCCCCAATACAGTGCCTACAAGTAGTATTCAACCCCCTGCCGATTTAGCAGGTTTGATAAGATGCAAATAAGTTAGAGCCTTCAAACTTCAAATAAGAGCAGGATTTATTAACAGATGCATAAATCTTACAAACCAAAAAGTTATGTTGCTCAGTTAAATTTTAATAAATTTTAAACATAAAAGTGTGGGTCAATTATTATTCAACCCCTAGGTTTAATATTTTGTGGAATAACCCTTGTTTGCAATTACAGCTAATAATCGTCTTTTATAAGACCTGATCAGGCCGGCACAGGTCTCTGGAGTTATCTTGGCCCACTCCTCCATGCAGATCTTCTCCAAGTTATCTAGGTTCTTTGGGTGTCTCATGTGGACTTTAATCTTGAGCTCCTTCCACAAGTTTTCAATTGGGTTAAGGTCAGGAGAATGACTAGGCCACTGCAACACCTTGATTTTTTCCCTCTTGAACCAGGCCTTGGTTTTCTTGGCTGTGTGCTTTGGGTCGTTGTCTTGTTGGAAGATGAAATGATGACCCATCTTAAGATCCTTGATGGAGGAGCGGAGGTTCTTGGCCAAAATCTCCAGGTAGGCCGTGCTATCCATCTTCCCATGGATGCGGACCAGATGGCCAGGCCCCTTGGCTGAGAAGCAGCCCCACAGCATGATGCTGCCACCACCATGCTTGACTGTAGGGATGGTATTCTTGGGGTCATATGCAGTGCCTTCCAGTCTCCAAACGTCACGTGTGTGGTTGGCACCAAAGATCTCGATCTTGGTCTCATCAGACCAGAGAACCTTGAATCAGTCTGTCTCACAGTCCTCCAAGTGATCATGAGCAAACTGTAAACGAGCCTTGACATGACGCTTTGAAAGTAAAGGTACCTTACGGGCTCATCTGGAACGGAGACCATTGCGGTGGAGTACGTTACTTATGGTATTGACTGAAACCAATGTCCCCACTGCCATGAGATCTTCCTGGAGCTCCTTCCTTGTTGTCCTTGGGTTAGCCTTGACTCTTCGGACAAGCTTGGCCTCGGCACGGGAGGAAACTTTCAAAGGCTGTCCAGGCCATGGAAGGCTAACAGTAGTTCCATAAGCCTTCCACTTCCGGATGATGCTCCCAACAGTGGAGACAGGTAGGCCCAACTCCTTGGAAAGGGTTTTGTACCCCGTGTCAGCCTTGTGACCCTCCACGATCTTGTCTCTGATGGCCTTGGAATGCTCCTTTGTCTTTCCCATGTTGTCCATGTATGAGTGCTGTTCACAAGTTTGGGGAGGGTCTTAAATAGTCATAAAAGGCTGGAAAAAGAGATAATTAATCCAAACATGTGAAGCTCATTGTTCTTTGTGCCTGAACTACTTCTTAATACTTTAGGGGAACCAAACAGAATTCTGGTGGTTTGAGGGGTTGAATAATAAATGACCCTCTGAAGAAACTTTTCACAATTTAAAAAAAAATAAACAAAGAAATAACATTCTTTTTTGCTGCAGAGCATTTCACACTTCCAGGCTGATCTACAGTCCAAATGTCACAATGGGTGGCCAAGGGAGTACGGTAAACTCATCCTGGTGCTCCTCGAACCACGCACGTACACTGCAAGCTTTATGACACATCGCATTGTCATATGTCATATGCCATCATCCTAAGGGAAAACAATTTGCATGTAGGGGTGAACATGGTCTGCAAGGATAGATACATACTTGTGTTGATCCATCATGCCTTCCACAATGATGAGTGCACCCAGATGGCTGATGACACGTGCCTTCTGCAACTGGTTATTTAACGTTGACGTCAAAAGTAGCCACTGGTCACATTAATATGACTGGACTGTGTATTATTAGAGCACTGGATAACCAAGGATATTACTGTCAACCCACTAGAACACCAGGTGTATTATATCAAACCAAAGGACCACCGAACAAGTTATTATGAGACCATTAGATCAACCAGGATATTATTCGAACCACTAGACTACCAGGGATGATATTTTCAGACCACTGGCCCATCATAGATGTTAATATCAAACCCCTAGAGTACTAGGGATATTATCATCTCAGTGGCATTTCTTTCAAACCAAGGAACCAGGAAACAAAGTATTATTGAACCCTCAAGGGTAATATTATGAGAAAATTAAAACATTGATATAGTTGGTGTGGCTGAGGCGTGACTAGATTCCTCACATGACTTGGCCGTAAACATTCTGGGGTTTACGCTCTTTCTCAAAGACGGAACTAAAAGCAAGAAGTGTGGAGTCTGAATGTATGTCAGAAGTGGTATGAAAGGGAGGGTTAAAGACGCAAATTTGGGTGATGATTGTGAGAATTGGAATCCTTGTGGATGGAACTGTAGAAGGATGTGACCGCTGATAAAATACTTTTTGGTATATTCTGTAGAACCCCCAATATGACCGAGGGGTTAGAGCAGGGGTGGGCAATTAATTTTCCCATGGGGCCGCATTAAAAAATTGAAACTATGCTAGAAGGCCGTGCTATGGCAAATTTATCTCCACCCACTTCTACGTTGACTCCGCCCATTCCCAATCATCTTTCCATGTGCCCCCACAATGTATAATCCTCCTACAGTCACCCGTACATTATATGCCCCCACATTGTAATGTTCCCTTCCAACTGCCCCACAGTATTAAGCCCCTCTCCTGGTGCCCCAGTTTAAACTGTTGGAAACTAGTGGGGACATGAAGCTGGGACAGCTGGAGGGGGACATTAAACAGTGGGGGTAGTTGGAGGGGGGCAATAAATTGACAGCTGGAGCGGGACATGAAGCTGGGGGCAACTAGAGGGGGGCATTAAAACTAGAGGCAGACAGGTCCCCCTCCACCTACCTCCATGGTTTAATGCCCCCTCCAGTTGTACCCATTGTAATGTCCCCCCAGTTTAAGTGCCCTCTTCATCTACCCCCAGTTTCATATTCCCCCCTCCATGTCTCCCTCAGTTTCATATCTCCCTTAATTTTCCCCATTTCATGTCCCCCCCTCCATCTCTCCCCCAGTTTCATGTCCCTCCTCCATCTGCCATCTCTGATCTAGTATAACATTTCCCTTCCATCTCTGCCCCTAGGTTACTGAGACACACACACAGATAGACACAGACAGACAGACAGACAGACAAATACATATAGACAGACACATATAGACAGACAGACACATATAGACAGACAGACACATACAGACACACACACACACTCCCCCCTGCATCTCACACTCCCTGTCAGTACCTTATGACACACACTCGCATGTCTCCATCTTCCTGCACTGTCCTGCCGGCACTAAGGCACCCCCCCTAGACACGCTCCCCCCCCCAGTCAAGCTGTGCGGGCCGGACTGAATCAGTCAGAGGGCCGGATATGGCCCGGAGGCTGGGCTTTGCCCAGGTCTGGGTTAGAGGGTCAGTTGTTTAAGGAAACTGAGTGGGCGGCACAGGCATGTACGGTGGTCTTGATGGGAGATTTTACCTACACGGATATTGACAGAAAATCCTCAACTTGTAGGACAATTTTATGGTCCAGTTGGAGAATATCCAACTAGAGGGGGAGCTCTGCTGGATCTGATCTTCTCTAATGATAAAGGACTTAGTAGAATGTCACTAGTGGTGAAAACTAGAGATGAGCGAACACCGTTCGATCGAATACATATTCAATCAAATATCAGGCCGTTCGAAGTATTCGATTACAATCAAATACCACGAGGCAAACACAGTAAAAATTCGTATCTCCTCCCACCTTCCCTGGCACGTTTTTTGCACCAATAACAGCGCAGGGGAGGTGGGACAGGAACTACGACAACGGAGGCAGTGAAAAAAAATTGGAAAAAGGAATTGGTTGGCTAAATTAGTTGACCTCCAATTTATACGAATGGTGGATTTAACATTCGACTAATTTGGGACTGTGAACTATGTGACTGTGAGACAGGGACAGATGTACTGGCAGGGTTAGCTAGGGATTACCTTTATTTAGGGGGGAATGTTACTCACACAATCTTTGGGGCTCCATCTCATCAGGATCCCTGGCAGCTTGCGATATGCACAAGCTGATTTTTTTCCCATAGGAATGCATTGACCAGCGTTGATTGGCCGAATGCCATACAGAAGTACGGCATTCAGCCAAGCAACGCTGGTCAATGCATTCCTATGCCGAGATGAAGCAGAGCTGAACCTGCTACACACTCAGCTCTATCGATACTACTTTGGACACTGCTACATCGGCCAGCACTTAGGGTTGAGCCGATCTTGACATTTCAGGATCGTTTTTAAAATCCAATTTCCCATCATTCGGAGATTGGATTTTAAAAACGATCCTATTCACTACACAGCATGTAGTCCAAAAATTGTTGGACCCCATGCTGTGTAGTGATTAAACCCCACACTCACACCATTGTCCACTTACCTGCATAGCTACAGCTCCCAGCTCCTCTTTTTGGTCTGGTCCTCTGTCCACATGTCTTCAGAGCGTCCTGCCCCCGCCTCCCTAGACTAGTATTGTAGAGATGCAGGGAGTAGCCGGGACTTAGTTTGGCTGGAGAGTGTGGGCGGGGAGACGTGAGTGCATCACTCACGTCTCCCTTCCCAGTACCCGCCCACACTCTCCTAAGCCCTGCCCCCACTCCCCAACTAGTATTATAGAGAAGGCAAGGCTTAGGAGAGTGTGGGCGGGTACTGGGTGGGGAGACACCAGTGGCGGGGAGTGGGTTGAGTGTAGTTGAGTGTAGTTGAGCTGAGTGTGCAGTATCCAATACTGCACACTCAGCTCAATTACTCCGGAGTTGAGCTGAGCACATGACCCGATGTAGGAGAGCTGACAGATGTAGCAGTCCAATGCAGCAGACTAACACACTCAGCTCTGCTGCATCGGACTGCTAACATCGGCCAGCTCTGCTACATCTCTGGTGTAGCAGCTCTGCACTACTCCCAATCATCCCTCCATCTACTCCTCCTGTCACACACATCTCGTGTGTAGCAGAGCTCAGCGCACACTCAGCTCTACTACATCTCTACAACAGAGTGTAGAGATGTAGCAGAGCTGAGTGTGTGCTGAGCTCTGTAACACCAGAGATGTGTGTGACAGGAGGAGTAGCTGGAGGGATGGTTGGCAATAGTGCAGAGCTGTGTGTGTGTGACAGGAGGAGTAGTTGGAGGGATGGTTGGGTATAGCAGAGCTGAGCTCTGCTTCATCTCCGGTGTATGGAGTAAGCGAGCTAACCGCACAGCTAGCTCTGCTTCATCTCACCATAGGAATGCATTGACCAGCGTTGATTGGCCAGTTTACAGCATTCAGCCAATCAACGCTGGTTCTGCCGGAGGAGGTGGAGTCTAAAACCGGACCAGAATGGAAACTGCTGTGGACCAATTTTAGACTCCACCTCCTCAGGCAGAACCAGCGTTGATTGGCCAAATGCTGTACACTGGCCAATCAACGCTGGTCAATGCATTCCTATGGGAAAAAGTCAGCTCTGGCATATCGCAAGCTGACAGGGATCCCAACATAATAAAGGTACTTGATGCCCCCAGGCATGCTCCCCCTGCTGTCCCAGTTGCTTTCCAGGGTGTTGGCATCATTTCTCATTCCTCAATTTTAAAAAGGCCAATTTCTAAGAACAGGGAGTAGTTGATGTCGGGTCACTAATGCTGGTAATACATCAATCAATATACTAAGCTGGATAAACATAGAACTAGTCCAAGCCAAGCTAAACAAAATAAATGTGAACAAGGCTCCGGGTCAACATGGAATACACCCACGAGTACTTAAAGAACTCGGTCCTGTCATTACTGTACCTCTATTCTTAATTTATAGGGATTCTTTAGTGACTTGTACTGTGCCAAGGGACTGGCTCAAGTCTAAGGTGGTGTCTATTATAAAAAAAAAGGGCTCTAGCTCTAACCCAAATTATTACAGACCACTGAGCTTAACATCCATTGTGGGGAAAGTGTTTGAGGGGCTCTTAAGTGCTATAGTGTTCCTGGACTTTGCAAAAACATTTGACACTGTCCGTCTTAGACATCTAATGGGTCTAAAACCAGGTCCATTGGCTTGGAAAATATAGTTTGCAACAGGATTGAAAACTGGTTAAAAGATCATATTACGAGAGTTATGGTCAATGACTGCAGCTTAGACTGGCCCTCTGCTATATGTGGTGTACCCCAGGAGTCAGTGCTAGGTCCTCTGGTATACAGTGTTGGCCAAAAGTATTGGAACCCCTGCAATTCTGTCAGATAATACTCATTTTCTTCCAGAAAATGATTGCAAGCACAAATTATTTGGTAATATCTTCATTTAATTTGTCTTCAATGGAAAAAATAATTGTCAAAAAGCCAAATTGGATATAATTCCACACCAAACATAAAAAAGGGGGTGGACAAAAGTATTGGCACTATTTGAAAAATCATGTGATGCTTCTCTAATTTGTGTAATTAACAGCACCTGTTATTACCTGAGGCACCTAACAGGTGGTGGCAATAACTAAATCACACTTGCAGCCAGTTGAAATGGATTAAAGTTGACTCCACCTCTGTCCTGTGTCCTTGTGTGCACCACATTGAGCACGGAGAAAAGAAAGAAGACCAAAGAACTGTCTGAGGACTTGAGAAGCAAAATTGTGAGAGAGCATGAGCAATCTCAAGGCTATAAGTCCATCTCCAAAGACCTGAATGTTCCTGTGTCCTCCGTGCGCAGTGTCATCAAGAAGTTTAAAGCCCATGGCACTGTGGCTAACCTCCCTAGGTGTGGACGGAAAAGAAAAATTGGCGAGAGATTTCAACGCAAGATTGTGTGGATGGTGGATAAAGAACCTCGACTAACATCCAAACAAGTCCAAGCTGCCCTGCAGTCCGAGGGTACAACAGTGTCACCCCGTACTATCCAGTGTCAGCGTCTGAATGAGAAGGGACTGTATGGTAGGAGACCCAGGAAGACCCCACTTCTTACCCAGAGACATAAGCCAGGCTGGAGTTTGCCAAAACTTACCTGAGAAAGCCAAAAACGTTTTGGAAGAATGTTCTCTGGTCAGATGAGACAAAAGTAGGAAAAGGCCTCAACATAGAGTTTACGGGAAAAAAAGAGGCCTTCAAAGAAAAGAAGACGCCCCCTACAGTCAGACATGGCGGAGGCTCCCTGATGTTTTGGGGTTGCTTTGCTGCCTCTGGCACTGGACTGCTTGACCGTGTGCATGGCATTATGAAGTCAGAAGACTACCAACACATTGTGCAGCATAATGTAGGGCCCAGTGTGAGAAAGCTGGGTCTCCCTCAGAGGTCATGGGTCTTCCAGCAGGACAATGACCCAAAACACACTTCAGGTCAGCACTAGATAATGGTGGTGAGAGAAAGCCCTGGAGACTTGTAAAGTGGCAGCAATGAGTCCAGCCCTGAATCCCATAGAACACCTGTGGGGGAGGAGAGATCTCTTGATGGCAGTTTGGAGAAGGCCCCCTTCACATCTCAGGGGGGTCCTGGAGCAGTTTGCCAAAGAAGAATGGTCTAAAATTCCAGCAGAGCCTTGTAAGAAACTCATTGCTGGTTACCGGAAGCGGTTGTGCGCAGTTATTGTGTCTAAAGGTTGTGCTACCAAGTATTAGGCTGAGGGGACCAATACTTTTGTCCGGCCCATTTTTGGAGTTTTGTGTAAAATGATCAATGATTTGACTTTATTTTCATTCTCTTTTGTGTTTTTCCATTGCAAGCTAAATAAAATGTTACATTTGGTGTACCACAGGGGTCACTACTGGGTCCTCTATTATAAGTGGAGTACCCCAGGATTTAGTGCTGGGTCCTTTATAGCTATATAACAATGTAATTATGCTATTATTATAAGACCACTAGACTACCAGGGATGATATTTTCAAATATCCTCAGGCATGTTGATATGGTCCTTTATAATTAAACCCTAGACTACCACGGACAGTATTTTTTTTTTTACCAATAATAACCTCTGAGACAAGATATACTCCAACGGGCCACCAGCGCCTAAGCAGCAATAGTCAAAGGGCCAAGCAGCAATAGCCATCGTACCACAAAATTTTTTTTCATGCTAGGATCTACTAGCTCTCCAATGTCTATAATAACTAATAGTAACTAATGATGCGACCAATAGAATGGATTTCAACCAAATTTAGTCAATTGCCCAGTTTTGCAAGCTCTTAAGACCCACAGAGAGGGACCTAATAGCACCCTATATAGTCTATACCAGCCATTGTAGATCATACCTGTCAGCAGATTTAAGAAGGCTACATTATATGTCACCCAGACTTTATATATAATAAATCATTATTTGCAATATGAGGATGTTTTTCGAATTTTTTTAGAGACTGTGGAGATGAAACTTGAAATGTGGAAATGACTGTGAAATGAACTTTTTAGTTGACAGCATTTGAAGAAAGCACGTCTTTCTGGGTACGTGCTGAGGGAAAGCAATTAACCCCATCTACACAAGCCCGGCAGCAATCTCATTGCTATATTTTTTAACCCATGAGGCACTGCAATGTGTTTGCATATACAGTGGCTCAACTAGGAGTGGCTGGGCCCCAAGGTGAATACTTGACATGGGTCCCCTCCCCTGACCCCTTCTCTCCACACAAACTGCATTCCTGCACACACTATTATGTCCCATAGTGGCCCCTACACACTATTATGCGCTATAGTGGCCCCTGAACACACTGTTATGACCCATAATGGTTCCCTGCACACACTATTATACCCCATAGTGAGCCCTTGACAATTATAAACTGTCACTGCTGGATTAACTGAGCTGGAGGGGAACAGCGTTGGATTTAAGAAAGTTATCATATTTGTTTTGATTAATTTGGCCAGTGGAATCTTTGCTACAGGTTAGCCACACCAGAATTGCTGGTGTCTATCTCATTGTGATGTATAGTAACAATATAATTGATGACATGTAAATAAATCCATTTCACACCCTGCAGGAAATAACACACAGAGCACCACTTGTTTTGCATTTCAGGTTTTCAACATTTTACCTGTGGGTCCAGTCACAGTTTTAAAGCTTTGAAATGCAACGTTTGAAAGCATGAGCTAGTGATTTTTCAGCTGATTTCCGTCTGGGTTCGGTAGTGGATCTGTCATCTGTGGCCTTAGCCTCAATGTTTTAGGGTTCTTGACCTCCTTCATTGATTTTTTCTTTAATAAAATTAAATTTATTATGTGTGCCACCAGGGGTACTAGGAAGAGCCGGGGAGTGGCCGTTACCCAAAACTCTAAATTAATGACCAGCTACTAGGCAGTCACATACTAGTACTATTAGGCTGGGAAGACACAAAAACTGTAGACTTTCCCACTTTGGTAATGCAAGGCCGATGCTACTGAAAAATAGGGTGACTCATGTAAACATAAATGAAATAAATATATACAAGAAAAAAAACTATTCGACACTCCTTATCTCTTAAACAGTCAGACATAACAGTCACAACACAACACTACCAGGGTAGGAAGACCCATGGTTTTTGGCCCTTCTCATTCTTATAATACCAGCTTGCCGTCAGCCAGTACACAACAATCACGCCAGGTGGTTGGGTCCTGGCCACTACCTGATCCTTCTCAGCACTGCCGCTGAGGGTGGGTATCAGGCTAATAAAGTGGGGTAAGGCAGTAACAAAGTATTTTAAAACACAGATAATATTTTTGAATTGAAACAAAAATTCCCCCCACACAACCCTCTTTGAATGTTTTATTAAAATGCAAAACAACCAATAATTAGATCCTGCAGAGAACAAACTGCAATTCACTGTTAGGATGAGGTCCAGCAGGTTTTCCTTCCGGCGCACAGTGCCACCTGCGGGTCAATCCAGCTCTCACCCTCGGCGTCGGACGGTGAGGTTTGTGGAGTCTAAGTCCAGCGTTTGGCCTACTGAGCATGCTCGGACTTTTTGAAGATGCTCTGAGGCTAAGTCTCATTCTCCCCCTACTGAGCATGCTCAGACTTTTTGGAGACACTCTCAGGCTAAGTCCCATTCTCTCCCTACTGAGCATGCTCAGACATTTTGGAGGCGCTCAGAGGCTAAGTCCCATTTGGCCCCCGCCAGGTGCTCACACTTTGACTATTACGTTGAGACAGGAGGTCAGGGCTTGGTTCCTGTGAAAGGCAGGTTGTCAGTGCAGGGATTCTAGGTAGGATTCCTGGGTACTGCCGGTAGGGAACTAATTAGCCTGTTTGGACTGTCCAGTAATATTGTAGCTCCAAAGCTGTCTGTGGAGCCCTTTGTGTTGCTGACCAGGGGTGTCATTTAACCCTTGGCAGCCTTTGCTGCAGCCTATACTCAGGTGCAGCTCCCCAGTAAGTTACTGGTGAACCATTGTTGCCGCCTGTTCCCATTAAAGCTGCACAAATACCTTTGCCCAGTGAAGTCAACTGGTGTAAGCCTCAGTGCAGCCAGTTCACATTGGAAGCTGCCCAAACACACTTGCCCAGTGAAGCCAACTGGTGTAAGGCTCATTGCAGCCATTTCACATTAAAGCTGCACAAATACCTTTGCCCAGTGAAGCCAACTGGTGTAAGGCTCATTGCAGCCAGTTCACATTAAAGCTGCATAAATACACTTGCCCAGTGAAGTCAACTGGTGTAAACCTCCTTGCAGTCTGTTCACATTGGGAGCTGCGCAGACACATTCACCCAGTGAAGTTAACTGGTGAACGTGTGTTGCTCCTTGTTCATACTAGAGCCGCACAGACATACTGCTGCTCTACTTAGGCAGAAGGCCGCCCTCCTAGGGTTTGTGAACCTCGACTGCAACCACTACCGCAGTCAAGAGGTTCTGTCCAGTTATAATTTATATATATAGACAGAACCATAACACTCACCAATCTGCACTATTTCTGTAACTCCCATAAAAATTAAAGGGAATTGCAAATGTAGCATAGCCCAGTGAGCTGCAATTTCTAATGGTTCTGGCCATGGTGACAGCCTGGTTTTAGGTCGCATTGAGATGGAATGAGAGATGGACAGGTTTAGGGGTCAGTTGTACCTTTTTGTGCACCATTCTGCTGGGTGAATCAACTCATGCCAAGCCTCGTTTGACCTGAATATTTGTCTCGGAAACTAAAACGGCCAGTAAATTATTACACTATGGTGTCTCTTAAATAAAATAAAACTACTTGAAGACACATACATATGTCTCTTGATTACTCCATTGGTCCACCAGGGGTATTAACAAGCTGCAATAGCCACGGGACCACACATTTTTTTCATGCTGGGATCTATTATCAATCAAATGTCTATAATGACTATTAGTGACTAATGATGGGACCATAGAATAGATTTCAACCAAATTTAGTCAAGTGCCCAGTTTTGACAGCTCTTAAGATCACCCTACATTGTAGATCATATCTGGCAGTAGATTTCAGAAGGCAACATTATATTCCATCCAGACTATTTGCATAATAAATCATTGCAATGAGGATGTTTTTTTTGCATATTTTTAGAGACTGTAGCAACACGTGAAATTAACTTTTTAGCCGACAGCCTTTGAAGAAAGCTTTGCTGAGGACAAGGAATTAACCCCTATCTACAGCAGCCCTGCAGCAATCTCATTGAAACATCTTTTAACCCATGAGGCACTGCAATTTGTTTGCATATAGTAAAAAGTGTTTCTGAGATTCAGACAGCTCTCAGAAAACCACTGCATCATGGCCCGAGCACTAAACTAAAAAACTTACTAATATGTCAATAGCTACAGCTATGTCTGTTTTTGGCTATGTTCAGCCTTCAATTTACTGCAGTGACAACCATGTTACATCAGATCACATGGCTACGGCAACCAATCACTGGGTGCTGTGGTATGGTGTCCAAAAATTGCAACTTTTTAAAATTTCCATCAATGGGGCTATTCTGCTTTTTTTGAGGGTTTTTTTGAGGACAAAAGTCAATGGTCCATTTTTATTGGCCAACAAAATGGATTTGCATCCAAGTGATGACCATTAAAAATGGATCAGAGGTTTGGGCAAAACACATGACCAATGAAATCCATCCTTGAAAAGGATGCAAAATATGTGATGGATGGATGCAAAATGGCCATGAAAAGTGAACCCAAAGGAGTACTTTTCTCTCTGATGTTTTCAGTATAAAATTGTCGGAAACCAGGTGGACACCAGGCAAACCCCATTATTGTCTATGCGGTCCGCGGGTAAGTTTTCCATATTTTGGGTCACCATACGGACCTTAACCACTTCAGTACCGGGCCAATTTGTCGTCCAGGACCAGACACATTTTAGGTTTGTATGTGTGGTTTTGAGGGCTGTAACATTTTTCCCGTATGTCTCAGTCAACTGATTTTTGCGTCTTTTTTCGGGGACACATAGGGCTTTATTTTTATGCTATCTTTATTTTCGAATGTGTTTTAATTTTTTTTATATCCAGGAAAATATAAACAAAGGAAGGAAATTGTGTCTGGTTTTCAATTTATTATTTTTTTTAAATTTAATAATACAAAGTGTCACTGAAAAACTTTATAATATAGTTTTTCCTCTCCGTTACGGTAATTTTTATTTTGTGTGGTGTCGTCGGGGGTGGGGCTATAACCTTTAATAACAGCGTTTTATTAGCGTATTATTTATTTATTTTTTTATTATTATTTTATTTACATTTTTTTAAAACTTTTTTATTATATTTTTAATTTTATTTTTTTTCCAGATTGTGTCCCCATAAAGTGATAAGAGACCTTTGGGGACATCTGATCACTTATTTTTTTGTACTGGAGGCTGATTTCTCCTATAACTGAGGCTGGTACATTTAGCCCCAGATGCAGGAGAAACACAGACTCCTGCACGCTGTATACACAGCTTACTGAGCTGATCTGGGGTCCTGTAGGACCCAGCAGCTCTTGTAAGACGCTGCTCCCGGTGGATCACGTGTCCGCCAGGTCAGAGGGCAGCTGATTTATGGCAGCTCCCATAGCCGTGTATACAGCGTTCATTGAGCGCTGTATACACAGTGATCGAAAAGGCAGGGGAGGTAATAAATCTGCCCTGTCTTCTCTCTGGCAGGGATAGCTAGGGATAACCTTTATTTAGAGGGGAATGTTATTAAAAATAACTTTTTGGGGCTCTATCGGGTGTGTAATTGTGATTTTTGTGAAATAAACTTTTCCCCATAGGAATGCATTGGCCAGCGCTGATTGGCCACAGAGTACAGAATTCAGCCAATCAGCGCTGGCTCTGCTACAGGAGGTGGAGTCTAAGGTCAGACCAGAATGGAGACTGGTGTGGAGCGATCTTAGACTCCGCCTCCTCCAGCAGAGCCAGCGCTGATTGGCCAGAGTACAGAATTCGGCCAATCAGCACTGGTTAATGCATTCTATTGGCGTGATGAAGCAGTGCTGAATGTGTGTGTTTAGCTCAACTACGCCGGTGGAGTAGTTGAGCTAAGCACACAGATTCAGCTCTGCTTCAATCAGCGCTGGCCAATACATTTTATTAGCGTGATGAAGCAGAGTGTGCACAAGGGTTCAAGCGCACACTCGGCTCTGATGTAGCAGAGCCGAGTGTGCACAAGGGTTCAAGCGCACCTTCGGCTCTGATGTAGCAGGGCCGAGTGTGCACAAGGGTTCAAGTGCACCCTGAGCTCTGATGTAGCAGAGCTGAGTGTGCACAAGTGTTCAAGTGCACCCTTGGCTCTGATGTAGCAGAGTCGAGGGTGCACAAGGGTTCAAGTGCACCCTCGACTCTGCTACGTCAGAGCCGAGAGTGCGCTTGAACCCTTGTGCATCCTCGGCTCTGATGTAGCAGAGCTGAGTGTGCACAAGGGTTCAAGTGCACCCTTGGCTCTGATGTAGCAGAGTCGAGGGTGCACAAGAGTTCAAGTGCACCCTCGACTCTGCTGCGTCAGAGTCGAGGGTGCACTTGAACCCTTGTGCACCCTCGGCTCTGCTACATCAGAGCCGAGGGTGCGCTTGAACCCTTGTGCACACTCGGCTCTGCTACATCAGAGCCGAGTGTGCGCTTGAACCCTTGTGCACACTCTGCTTCATCACGCTAATAGAATGCATTGGCCAGCGCTGATTGAAGCAGAGCTGAATCTGTGTGCTTAGCTCAACTACTCCACCGGCGTAGTTGAGCTAAACACACACATTCAGCACTGCTTCATCACGCCAATAGAATGCATTAGCCAGTGCTGATTGGCCGAATTCTGTACTCTGGCCAATCAGCGCTGGCTCTGCTGGAGGAGGCGGAGTCTAAGGTCGGACCAGAATGGAGACTGGTGTGGAGCGATCTTAGACTCCGCCTCCTCCAGCAGAGCCAGCGCTGATTGGCCAGAGTACAGAATTCGGCCAATCAGCGCTGGCCAATGCATTCCTATGGGAAAAAGCTTGCGACAATAGCAAGCTGACAGGGATTTCCATGTAATAAAGTGATTTATATGCCCCCAGACATGCTTCCCCTGTTGTCCCAGTGTCATTCCAGGGTGTTGGCATCATTTCCTGGGGTGTCATAGTGGACTTGGTGACCCTCCAGAGACGGATTTGGGATTCCCCCTTAACGAGTATATGTTCCCCATAGACTATAATGGGGTTCGAAACCCGTTCGAACAGTCGAACAGTGAGCGACTGTTCGAATCGGATTTCGAACCTCGAACATTTTGGTGTTCGCTCATCTCTAATCGTAACCACTGAATATTTTGCTCTGATTATGTAATTGTGACCAGAAATGAATTAAAAACCTGCTCGACCTGTAGAACCATTGGGAATTCTAAGATGTCACAGCCATATTATACTGCAGTGTATACAAAATATATTCACCCGAGGGGTAAAGCTTCTGTAGTAAACGACATAATAAGATAAATATGAACAATCCTCCCATTCAACTTTTAATAATCCAACAATTCTGATCATCCGGCACAGGTGAGTCTTATAATCCAAGCAGTAGAAGAGTAGGCAGAGATATCCTATTGCTCTGACTAATTGTTGAGGTTAATAACCCCCTCTTTATTATATTAACCCCTTCCCACCGTAGCCATTTTTTGTTTTATACGCCCTATAATTTTTTTTATTTTTCCATTCACAGAGCCATATGAGGGATTCATTATTGTGGGACAAATTCAGAATGGGCTGGAATTAGGGGAAAAAAGTGCATTAGTGCAACTTATATATGGCCTTTATTTATGGCATTCATTGTGCAGCCTAAATGCCCAAAAGATCTGAACAGGAGACTGCTGAAGTACCCATAAGCACCGCTATGAAAAGTACAGTGCCCAGAATGTTTATAATACCAGGAGCTGCAAACTTCAGGAAAAAGCTTGTGGCAACACGGTGGCTCAGTGGTTAGCACTGTAGTCTTGCAGTGCTGGAGTCCTGGGTTTGAATCCTGCCAAGGACAAACATCTGCAAGGAGTTTGTATGTTCTCCCTTAGTTTGCTTGGATTTCCTCCCATATGCCAAAGACATGTTAATAGGAAAAAAAAATGTACCTATATGGGGCTACCAATCTACAAAAAAAAATTAAAAAATCTGGAAAAAAGTGAACTGTGGTGGTTGCGAATAGGCCATCGGTTTTAAAAAGGATAACCCCTTTAATTTGACCAGAAATTAGACAAATGCCGTAATTATATGTAGTTTATTAAATAATAATAATAATAATAATAATAATAATAATAATAATAATAAAAAAAATAATTAATTATTATTATTATTATTTATTTATTTTTAAGTCATTCTATGTTCCAAACATCAGGTCTTTCTTGCTTCAAGGCATTGCTGTCTAACATCTAGACTCACAGTTCCAAAATAACCTTTAAACTACAGTTGGAAGGCAGAAGAAGTTCTGAGTAATTACATCGGTCAATGTTCTGGAAGGGCCAGACTTACAAGGTTACATGAAAGTTCAGTAACTTACCAAATATATATATATATATATATATATGTATATATACAGTCCTATGAAAAAGTTTGGGCACCCCTATTAATCTTAATCATTTTTAGTTCTAAATATTTTGGTGTTTATAACAGCCATTTCAGTTTGATATATCTAATAACTGATGGACACAGTAATATTTCGGGATTTAAATGAGGTTTATTGTACTAACAGAAAATGCGCAATATGCATTAAACCAAAATTTGACCGGTGCAAAAGTATGGGCACCTCAACAGAAAAGTGACATTAATATTTAGTAGATCCTCCTTTTGCAAAGATAACAGCCTCTAGTCGCTTCCTGTAGCTTTTAATCAGTTCCTGGATCCTGGATAAAGGTATTTTGGACAAACAATTCAAGTTCAGTTAAGTTAGATGGTCGCCGAGCATGGACAGCCCGCTTCAAATCATCCCACAGATGTTCAATGATATTCAGGTCTGGGGACTGGGATGGCCATTCCAGAACATTGTAGTTGTTCCTCTGCATGAATGCCTGAGGATTTGGAGCGGTGTTTTGGATCATTGTCTTGCTGAAATATCCATCCCCGGCGTAACTTCAACTTCGTCACTGATTCTTGAACATTATTCTCAAGAATCTGCTGATACTGAGTGGAATCCATGCGACTCTCAATTTTAACAAGATTCCCGATGTCGGCATTGGCCACACAGCCCCAAAGCATGATGGAACCTCCACCAAATTTTACAGTGGGTAGCATGTGTTTTTCTTGGAATGCTGTTTCTTTTTGGACGCCATGCATAACGCCTTTTTTTATAACCAAACAACTCAATTTTTGTTTCCAAAATGAAGCTGCCTTGTCCAAATGTGCTTTTTCATACCTCAGGCAACTCTATTTGTGGCGTACGTGCAGAAACGGCTTCTTTCTCATCACTCTCCCATACAGCTTCTATTTGTGCAAAGTGCGCTGTATTGTTGACCGATGCACAGTGACACCATCTGCAGCAAGATGATGCTGCAGCTCTTTGGAGGTGGTCTGTGGATTGTCCTTGACTGTTCTCACCATTCTTCTTCTCTGCCTTTCTGATATTTTTCTTGGCCTGCCACTTCTGGGCTTAACAAGAACTGTCCCTGTGGTCTTCCATTTCCTTACTATGTTCCTCACAGTGGAAACTGACAGGTTAAATCTCTGAGACAACGTTTTGTATCCTTCCCCTGAACAACTATGTTGAACAATCTTTGTTTTCAGATCATTTGAGAGTTGTTTTGAGTAGCCCATGATGCCACTCTTCAGAGGAGATTCAAATAGGAGATCAACTTGCAATTGGCCACCTTAAATACCTTTTCTTATGATTGGATACATCTGGCTATGAAGTTCAAAGCTCACTGAGGTTACAAAACCAATTTTGTGCTTCAGTAAGTCAGTAAAAAGTAGTTAGGGGAATTCAAATCAATAAAATGATAAGGGTGCCCATACTTTTGCACCGGTCAAATTTTGGTTTAATGCATATTGCACATTTTCTGTTAGTACAATAAACCTCATTTCAATCCTGAAATATTACTGTGTCCATCAGTTATTAGATATATCAAACTGAAATGGCTGTTGCAAACACCAAAATATTTAGAACAAAAAATGATTAAGATTAATAGGGGTGCCCAAACTTTTTCATAGGACTGTATATATATATATATATATATATATATATATATATATATATATATATATGTAGTAACGCTTGATTATTAGTAAAGATTAGAATGACTATTTTTCTAAAAATCAGAGTAGAGAGGAAATCCATCTCAACAAGATCTTATGCTCTATGGTCATTCATTTTTTTGAATGACTGCATGCAATACTAAATTTCCCCTACAGTGGGCACTTGTTGGGAGTAGGGCAACACTGTGCAGAGACTGCTGTCCCTTCACTTCCGGCGCTCCCAAGCCCTCTGCTTACGAGTCTTGGTAGGCAGGCCGGAATCTCTGCAGCAATGTGTGAGGGTTGCTGGTCTCCTTCTGAGCCGGTTGGGGTTTTCCGGTTTTTGGTGTAGTGGTGGGCCGAAGCCTATTTAAGGATGGTTCTGGCTCTGGACCGCACTGGCTATTCAGTTGTTACCTTGTGCTCCTGATAGTAAGCGTTTCTCCGGTCCTGATTGCCTGTACTCTGACCCCTTGCCTTGACCTCTTTTCCTGCCTTTGCCTCATGATTTTTGTACTCTGCCTGCTCCTATTTATGACTCCGGCTTGCCTTTAGACCTTTGCTTCCTGAACACCGATATTATACTACTCTAACGCTCCTGTTACCTACTTGGCCTGCCTGACCTTCCCTTTGGATTTTCCACTGTACTGTGTTGCCCTCTTGTTGATGACCTGGACCGTATGACAATGCTTTAACTCTTTTCTGCTACCTACTTACTACCTGCCATGCCTTCTGCTTTTTTGGACCTGCACCGCTACCCAAGACATCTGTTGGTAAGAGTTCTCAGTGTCTGGTCTGGTTCTACTGTGGTTTGTGGTGCGCTGGTTGGTGTTTCCCGACTTGTACCGCTCTGCCCAGCAGTGCCACCAAGTCCATCCCCACCATTTGGGGCTCTGGTGCACACCACTGTGGTGTTGGGGATGTTGGACTCACAGTGCCGTGTTTACCATTTTGATCAGTGTATCTAGTACTGTTTCTCACTATTTGTTCAGAACTGCCTCTGTTATCCTAATAGCACTTTAGGGAAATAAGTGGGTACATATAGCTTCCACTGCCGATCTCAACTGCATGTTGAGTACTAAGAGATGCAAGATCTGCAGAAATGATTGTTCTATTTGCCTACAGCACTTCCACAGGAAAACTGGAGTATTGCACTATTCTGAAGGAAATATTTAGAGATGAGCGAGTAGTACTATAGAGTAGTGCTATACAGTCGGCCAATCAACGCTGGTTCTTCTCCTACCTTTAGAAGTTTTCTCCGTGCAGCTTCCCTGCGGCGTCTTCCGGCTCTTCATTCACTCTGCCAGACATCGGGCCTGGGCAGAGCCGACTGCTTGTAGTGCGGGCATGCGCAGTCGGCTCTGCCTAGGCCCGATGCCTGGCAGAGTGAATGAAGAGCCGGAAGACGCCGCTGGGACGCTGCAAGGAGAAGACTGCTCAGAGGATCCAGCCCGACCCTCACTCGTGGACTTGGTAAGTATAATTTGATCGAATGTTGCCTACCCCTGAAACGAGCATTTTCCCCCCCATAGACTATAATAGGGTTCGATATTCGATTCGAGTAGTCGAATATTGAGGGGCTACTCGAAACGAATATCGAACCTCGAACATTTTGCTGTTCGCTCATCTCTAAAAATATTGTAATTGGGCTGTCCATGTAATGCACAGACATGTTGTGGCCTTCCAAAGCAAACCATTTTAGGATTAACCCTAGACCACATGATGTAAAGCAACCAGTGACTGCTATACAACGTAATTTCTGGCTTTACTGAGATGGAGAAGAACAACGTTGGATTTAAGAAAGATATCATATTTGTTTTGATTAATTATGAAAGTGGAAACTTTGCTGCAGGTTAGCCACACCAGAATTGCTGGTGTCTATCTCATTGTGATGTATAGTAACAATATGATTGATAACATGTAAGCAAATCCATTTCACACCCTGCAGGAAATAACACACAGAGCACCACCTGTTTTGCATTTCAGGCTTTCAACATTTTACCTGTGGGTCCATTCACAGTTTTAAAGCTTTGAAATGCAAAGTTTGAAAGCACGAGGTAGTGATTTTTCAGCTGCTTTCCATCTGGATTCAGTAGTATTTAGATTTGTTGATTCCATTGATTTTTTTTTTTCTTTAATAAAATGTGTTTTATTACGTGTGCCACCAGGGGTACTAGGAAGAGCTGGGGAGTGGCCATTACCCAAACCTCTAAATTAATGATCAGCTACTAGGCAGTCACATACTAGTACTATTAGGCTGGGAAGACACAAAAACTGTGGACTTTCCCACCTTGGTAATGCAAGACTGATGCTGCTGAAAAATAGGGTGACTCATGTAAACATAAATGAAATAAATATATACATAATAGTCATAAACAGTCAGACATAACAGTCACAACCCAACACTACCAGGGTAGGAAGACCCATGGTTTTTGGCCCTTCTCATTCTTATAATACCAGCTTGCTGTCATCCAGTACACAACAATCACGCCAGGTGGTTGGGTCCTGGCCACTACCTGATCCTTCTCAGCATTTTTTTTTAATAGTTTTGATCATGGCAACAGCCTGGTTTTAGGTCACATTAAGATGGAGTGAGAGATGGACAGGTTTTGGGGGTCACCTTTATGTGCACCATTGTGGTAAAAATTGATTGAAACCAATCTTCTTGGGTTTGCCCATCTTTAATAATACCTGATGACAACTGATGGTTTTATAGTAGAACATGAAGTAGAGCAATGAATTAGAGTAACTCTATACCACATGTTGTAAATCAACCAATGACACCTGTAGACTACAATTGTGGCACTTTGCTGGCGTACAGTTAGTGTAGTTATTGCCTTCTTCACCGATGTATGTAGACTGGGGAGCGGTGAAATGAAACAGCTGCAAGACAAGGCAGGGCTCCAAAATGAGGAACCCTCTAGAGACCGCACCATTTCAATATACATGTACGTGAACCACGAGATTATACCTCAGTTCTCCTGCGTCATGTCCCATATGGATGTTTATATGGGGTCACTTACATTAGTTTTTAATGCAGACAGGGAATTTTTAGGTTACAGACATACATTGTGGAAACCACCATTTCCCAACCACATTCGAAACCCTGCCTATCCGTGATGACCAATGGGCACGCCTAGAAACAATATGTTCCTGGAATAAGAACAATATGTATACAGAATGGTGGTACTGAATGTGATGATAGTGGCAATCCTCCTATACCAGGAGCATGTTCTTCTGGTGGGACAAGTCTGATGGAACTGTCTGGTTGTTAATTGGTATAATTATACTGTCAATCTAATTGCTATTGATGGTTGTGTAATTGCGACCGGAGGGTTATCAAGATCATGATGAAGTCAGAGAATAATTAGGAAAACCCGAACCAAAATATTCTGCATTACAGATAAAATATACTTGGCCCTAGAGATGGGTAAACCTTACAACATTCATTTTGTGAAGATTTGCAAGGTTTGGTTGCCTGTTTAATTTCAGATCAAACATGAACTTGCTATTATTAAACCCCAGAATATAACTTGAGGTCTAGGGGAGGTGTGTAAACATGATAACAATCCTGCTCTCCTTTCCTTACCTTACCTGTTCTCCCTTTACGATATACGACACTGACTTGGGGTCCTCTTCAGTTGTTTTACACCCTCTTCTGACCTTCCGGATGATATCACAGGCCCCAAGCGATGGCTAAGGACTGTGATTGGGTCTCAGTAGTCATGAGTAGTGATGAGCGAACAGTAAAATGTTTGAGATTCAATATTCGTTTCGAGTAGCCCCTCAATATTCGACTACTCAAATCGAATATCGAACCCTATTATAGTCTATGGGGGGAAAATGCTCGTTTCAGGGGTAGGCAACGTTCGATCAAATTATACTTACCAAGTCCACGAGTGAGGGTCGGGCTGGATCCTCCGAGAAATCTTCTCTGTGCAGCGTCCCCGCGGCATCTTCCGGCTCTGAATTCACTCTGCCAGGCATCGGGCCTGGGCAGAACCGACTGCACATGTCCGCACAACAAACAGACATGCGCAGTCGGCTCTGCCCAGGCCCGATGCCTGGCAGAATGAATTCAGAGCCGGAAGACACCACAGGGAAGCTGCACGGAGAAGACTTCTAAAGGTAGGAGAAGGACCAGCGTTGATTGGCCGACTGTATAGCATTCGGCCAATCAATGCTGGTTCTGCATCAAACTTTTCCATTCGAATAGCGAGTGGTACTCGATCGAGTACGAGTATTTCGAATACCATAGTATTCAATCGAATACCTACTCGATTGAGTACTACTCGCCCATCTCTAGTCATGAGGGTTGGAGGAGGCCTAAAAATGACCACAGAAGACTACGATGGAACCCAGAAGGTGTAGGTGAGTATAAGTGCTTATATACTTACTTTGGGCCTCCACTTATTATACTCTGGGGTCTAACAAGATCCCAGAATATAACAGAGAATCATGGGTGGCAAAATCCAAAAGTTTTGTGTTTAGTCTAACCCAAAAGTTTTGGAAAGTTTAGAAACAATATCTCTACTCAGCACTGCAACAGAATAGCAAAACCTAGAGGTGAAGCTTCTATAAAAATACGTAGAAAAATATGGCAAAGAATAATCTTCTAATCCAGCATTTAATAATATATTCTGATTTGTCCTAAAAGTATGGAGGCAGATGATTTCAGACTACCTGGGTGCCATTAGGAGAGAAAAGCAGGAGTCACTGACGTCATATGGTGTCTTTGTGTCACATCAAGAGTTCAATCTGTTGGGCAATTTGGCATTAATCTTTATTCTGAATAATTTTTCCGTGTTTCATTGGAATGGGCATTTGGATAACTTTTGGCTCCGTAATCTAATCACGTGATGTCAATATTTAGACCGGGTGTAAAGATAAGAGAACAAGGAACGACTACATGGCAAAAACTAACCATGATAACTACAATAACTAGTCATGGAAGAGTCAAGAATGCCATCTATGGTGGATTGTCCATCTGCAATACTGCAGGGGAAACATCATGTCTGTCCCATATGGACATAACCTAAAAGTATTTCCCCAATAAAGAGAGATGGGCAAATATTCCAGTGTTTGTTTTTGTACAAAACCTCAGGCGGACTAAAATGGCTACCGCATTATACTTTGGGGTCTCTTCAGACCCCAGAATATATAATAATATCAGGGCAGATGGAAGAAAAACATTCATGACCTTCTCACACCTCTTTTGGGCCTACTCCGGCTATCTGGCGCTCTTTCTCTCTACAACCATGGACAGAGAGTTAGAGTTATAGAGTTAAGTCTTCTGGTCCCATGATCACAGGTCTTCACTGCTCAGCATTACCTTTTCTCCTCCATGTCTATCACGTGAGTTTCCCAAACTGAACTATAACAAATATGTTTTTACATTGGGGACTTAGAGAACAGGAAGAGTTGTTGAGCATGAAAGACCGTGGCTGCCATATACGTGCTCATCCTCATGACCCACTGGAATCAATTCCATAGGAAGCCAATTCACCTTCCAGTGGTGACCCTATAGGCACTCATCCCCATGACCCACTGATATCAATTCCATAAGAAGCCAATTTACCTCTCAGAAATTATTTGGATGTGGGAGAAAATCCATGCAAACACAAGAAGAACATACCAACCCCATACAGATATTTTCCTTGATCTTATTCAAATCCAGGGACCCAAGGCTGCAAGCAAGCCAATGGTGCTGCTGACCACTAAGCCACAAGGCTGGACAATAACTGTTCATTACTGACAAGTCAAGTGACTTCTCTCAACTTAACACATCACTCTATCTCAACATTCTCACTCTATTGGTGAGATAATGATGCCCTTGATTGGTGGCAAACAAGGGCCAATACCCGAGGTTGGTGTTTTGGAACGTTCGTCTCTGTGTTTCAGAATCATATACATAGACTACTTTCTTTTGTTTGATGAAGTTGGTAGACACCTCCTGTAGTGACGTCAGTATGAGCCTTTATAGCTTCGATGTGAGAGCCCTCTCATTCTGTTTGCCACCAACATTACAAAACATTTTGGGGCACTTACATTAGTTTTTAATGAAGACGGCAAATTACATACATTGTAGAAACTACTGTTACCCAACTACATCCAAAAACCTGCCTACCTGTGATGACCAATGGGCACGCCTAGAAACATTATGTACAAGGAATAAGAACAATATGTATACAGAATGGTGGTACTGAATGTGATGATAGTGGCAATCCTCCTATACCAGGAGCATGTTCTTCTGGTAGGACAAGTCTGATGGAACTGTCTGGTTGTTCATTGGTATAATTGTCCTGTCAATCTGACTTCTATTGATGGTTGTGTAATTGTGACCGGAGGGTTATCAAGACCTTGGTCAACTCAGAGAATAATTAGGAAACCTGAACCAAAATATTCTTCATTGTATTTAAAATATACTTAGCCTTAGAGATGGGTAAACCTCACAAGATAAATTTTGCAAATATTCACAAGGTTTGGCTGCCTGCGTAATTTCAGACCAAACATGAACTTGCTATTATAAGACCCTAGAGCAGTGATTTTCAACTAGTGTGCCGCGACACATGGTCGGGTGTGCCGCGGGGAAAGTTCCCCAAACGCGTGCCAAGATTGGCACGGGAGACCTATTTTGCTGGCACAGCAGCCAGTCCCCGACGTTCGTGTACTTGTAAATGTAGACGGAGCGTCCCTTCACTGCTCTGCTAGAGCTGAGGTGTAGGACACGCCCCCTTCTCTCCCTGCCCACCAATCAGAGATGAGCCTCTCACTGCACAGGATAAGGGCTCCCTGGACCTGCTGCTACACGTGAGGAGCTCCTGCCGTCTGCAGCCCTGAATAGGAGAGGAGGAGAGGAAGCTGAACAAAGTGAAAGTAAAAAAAACCCACCAGGTTAGTAACTATTCTTATGAATGTCAGGCATTTGGGGTTATTACTTTAGTGTTAGTAACTCCATGTGCCTCACATTAATAGCAATTAACCCCATCATGTCCCTCATATTAACCCCTGTGTGGCTCACATAAGCGTTAATAACATGTGTGACATATGGGGGTACTATATAATGAAGATATTTACTTAATTATTACCTCCATATGTCTCAAATATCAGTATCCCTTATGTAAAGCACACAGGGGGTTAATGTGAGGGACATGATGGGGTTCACTGCTATTAATATGAGGCACATTGAGTTGTAACCTGTAATATACATGACCAGACTTTTTATACACAACTGTGGATAAAAGTACAGACCTATACATTTCTAAGGACTCATATATACAGCCATTCTTTTTGTGGCTGTGTATCTGGGCCAAATTGAAGAGCTGAAAATTATAGAGCAGGTCCTATATCTGTCCTATACGTACCCTATATCTGTCCTATACGTACCCTATATCTGTCCTATACGTACCCTATATCTGTCCTATACATCCCCTATATCTGTCCTATACATCCCCTATATCTGTCCTATACGTACCCTATATCTGTCCTATACGTACCCTATATCTGTCCTATACATCCCCTATATCTGTCCTATACGTACCCTATATCTGTCCTATAACTACCCTATATCTGTCCTATATATACCCTATATCTGTCTGCATTTGTGGCCCTGTCAATTTTTAATGTTTATATCAGTGAAAACCACATGCGTGCCACTTGTATGCAGGAGGCGTAAGGCTGAGGTCCCACGTTGCATAAACGCAGCGTTTTTGTTGCAGATTTTGCTGCAGTTTATTTCAACCAAAGCTAAAAATGGCTACAGAAGGAATGGGAAATATATAGGGAGCTTCTTATACTTCTCCCTTCTGCTCAATCCACTCCTGGCTTAGGCTCAGAAAAACACAGCAAAATATGCAACAAAAAAGCTGCGTTTCCACAACGTGGGGGCCCCAGTCTTAGGCTAAAGCCCCACGTTGCAGAAACAAAGCTTTTTTTTGTTGCAGATTTATTTTTTATTTTTTAGGCAAAGCCAGGAGTGGATTGAGCAGAAAATAGAAGTACAAGAAGTTCCCTATATATTTCCTATTTCCCATTTGTTTTGTAGTCATTATTGGCTTTGATGGGGAAAAAAAAGCAGCAAAATCTGCTACAAAAAAGGAAGCGTTTTTGCAACGTTGGACGTCATTCTTAGTGGGAGTCTATAGGCTGGTAACACTGTGTACCCAGGTGCAACTATAGCCAAATCCAGTTTCCGGGCACTAGTCACTTTGGGGTAAGTGTGACATTCATTCATTCCTGGCTGGGGTTTTGCTGTTACTGCACCGCCAGGAATTAAGAGGCTGAATTTAATCCACATTTCACTGAGGACGGGTTCACACCTGCGCCAGGTCTCCGCTTTGCAGGTTTCCGTCTTCTGCCCGAGAAACTGGACAGGAGACGGAAACAGGGAGAGACTGAGAACTATTGAGGAAGAGCTTCGTGTGTGTCTTTCCACCATTCCTGCCAGGATATCCCTTTTGTGTTCATGGTTTCACACTGAGTAAGTATAAATACATTTAGAATCTATATTATTAACTATATGTATAATATGTACTGTTTTAGTGTAATTTTGTGCCATTTTGGTTGGTGGTGTGCCCCGGGATTTTTTAAGTGTAAAAAGTGTGCCGCGGTTCAAAAAAGGTTGAAAATCACTGCCCTAGAGTATAACTTGAGGTCTAGGGGAGGTATTCAAACATAATACTCATGCTCCCCTTTCCTTACCTCTTCTGGTCCCCCATTGTGATGTCCAACACTGCCTTGGGGGATCTCTTCAATTGTTTTACAGCCCATTTGGTTATGAGGGTCTATCAGGAGGCCTGAAAGAGCCCAGAAGAGACCAGAATAGGTGAGTATAAGTGTTTTTGATATTTCCAAACATCATTTGGATCTCCACATTATACCCAGGAGTCTGATCATCCAATACAAATCTGTCCTATAAGTATGGAGGCGGATGATTTCAGACTACCTGGGTGCCATTAGATAGCAAAGAAAATCAGGAGTCATTGAAGTCATATGGTGTCGGTGTGTCACATCAAGAGTTCAATCTGTTGGACAATTTGCCATTCATCTTTATTCTGAATAATTTTTCTGTATTTCATTGGAAAGGGCATTCGGATAAGTTTTGGCTCCATAATCTAATCACGTGATGTCAATATTTAGACATGGTGTAAAGATAAGAGAACAAGGAACAACTACATGGCAAAAACGAACTATGATAACTACAATAACCAGTCATGGAAGAGTCAAGAATTCCATCTATGGTGGATTGTCCATCTGCAATATTGCAGGAGAAACATCAGGTCTGTCCCATATGGACATAACCTAAAAGTATTTCTCCAATAACGATGGCCATTAGAGATGGGAAAATATTCCAAATTGTTTTGGGTTTTTTTTGTACAAAACCGAACAAATGGAAATTTGTCTCAGGTGCACTAAAATGGCTGCAGCTTTATACTTTGGGGTCTCTTCATACCCCCGAGTATAATGGTGGAGGCCCATTCATACTCACCTTCCCTCACCTCTTTTGGGCCATACTCACCTTCCCTCACCTCCTATTGGCATCTGGCACTCTCTTGCTGCCTATTCGGTGATCTCATGTGCCCAGGTTACTGCTGAGCCCTGTGACTGGGCCTCGGCGGTGACATGGGCACTTTGTTACTACTGTTGTGCAATCTTCAATAAGATAACCAACTTACATGTCTCATGTGGATTGATCGTGTAACGTAAAAGGTACTTAGCCACCTGTTGCACCGCTTGGGCCTCAGGATATTTGCCTTTATGGCCACTTACTGGCCGCTCCCTTCGCTAACTTATCATACATAGTGACTTAGTCAGCGACAGTGTTCTTTCTCCAGTTTTGACATCTTATTGAGCTTTTAGTGACTCTAGAATCTATCAGAGATGTTTTCACAAATCTTGTGTTTTTTATGGATTAACTATAGAATCAAGGCGTGGAATTAGATAATCTGCTGAATGGCAAAAATGTGACCGATCAGCAAGCATGGATATTGTCTTGAGCCTTACTCATCAGTTCTGCCCTAGATACATACTGCAGCTATAGTGTATTCAGTGGCATAACTAGAAATGGCGGGGCCCAAGACGAACCTTTGACATGGGAAGACCCCCCCACCCCCACCCCGACCCTCCCACCAGTATAAGCCGTATTCCAGCACACACTATTATGCCCCACAGTGGCCCTACACATGCTAGTATCCCCCATAGTGGCCCCTGCATACATTATTATGTCCCATAGTGGCCCCTGCACACAGTATTATGCCTCATAGTGGCCCCTGCACACAGTATTATGCCTCATAGTGGTCCCTGCACACAGTATTATGCCTCATAGTGGCCCCTGCACACAGTATTATACCCCATAGTGGCCCCTGCACACAGTATTATCCCCCATAGTGGCCCCTGTACACAGTATTATCCCCCATAGTGTCCCCTGCACACAGTATTATACCCCATAGTGGCCCCTGCACACACTATTATACCCCATAGTGGCCCCTGCACACACTATTATTCCCCATAGTGGCCCCTGCACACACAGTATTATGCCCCATAGTGTCCCCTGCACACACTATTATACTCCATAGTGGCCCCTGCACACACTATTATACTCCATAGTGGCCCCTGCACACACTATTATACTCCATAGTGGCCCCTGCACACACTATTATTCCCCATAGTGGCCCCTGCACACAGTATTATGCCTCATAGTGGTCCCTGCACACAGTATTATACCCCATAGTGGCCCCTGCACACAGTATTATCCCCCATAGTGGCCCCTGTAGACAGTATTATCCCCCATAGTGCCCCCTGCACATAGTATTATCCCCCATAGTGTCCCCTGCACACAGTATTATACCCCATAGTGGCCCCTGCACACACTATTATTCCCCATAGTAGCCCCTGCACACAGTATTATGCCCCATAGTGTCCCCTGCACACACTATTATACTCCATAGTGGCCCCTGCACACAGTATTATACTCCATAGTGGCCCCTGCACACACTATTATACTCCATAGTGGCCCCTGCACACAGTATTATACTCCATAGTGGCCCCTGCACACACTATTATTCCCCATTGTGGACCACCCATGAACAATTATTATACTTTTCAGACCCCAGAGTATAATGATCAGAGACCCAGAGAAAAATACAAACAAAGAAACAATTTTACTTACCTCTCTTTGGGGCGTTCCTCACCATTCCCACCGTACAACGCTATAGATGCTGCTGTTAGGTAGGACGTACTTAACTGTCAGAAACGCCCTTCTAACAGTGAAGAGCTACGGAACCGGCACCGATAGCTCTTCAGCAGCGGACTGTGGACTTTCTAGCGATGTATTTCACCGCATGTGCCTCAGGAGGTAAAAGGTCCTCTTTAAGGCAAACTTGGATGTGTGCATGGAGTCTAAGATACAGCACCTCAGAAGAGAGAACCATACATTATAGACTTTTTTTTAAACTCGTTTTATTGAAGGAGATGCAACAAAATAAACAGGATAATCAAGAAAAACATGTACAGAACAGCAAAAAGGGTAAAACATAGAAACAGAACAACACAGAGAAAATCAAGGAACTGCCACGCCACCATCCCACCCCCGCCCCTCCACCACGGGCAGAGAAAATTGCAAAAGCAAAAGGCATTACAGTGTCAGCAAGTATACAATTTTACCAACAAGTAAGGGGCAACGGATCCACCTGGCAGACGTCACGCCTCAGGTTATGTAAGTGCCTAATGCTGAGCGCATGGAGAGGGCAGAATATTGGGTGACGGGGGAGGTGCACCACACTCCTCAGACCTTATAAATTTCTGGGGGCAGCCCCTACCTTTGTATATAATTTGATTAAAGGGGAGGATTGAATTAACCAGTTTGCGCCATTGAGACACCAACGGAGACCAAGGGGCCATCCACCGCAGGGCAATAGCCTTCCTGGCGTAGAATAGACTTTCCCGAAGAAAGATCTGGACGTGATGGTGCCAAGCCTCATCGTCCAGGACGCCAAATTTCTGTAGAAAGTGGGATAGGACGGGCCAGGACGTCTGCCAAGAGATCCACCACCCCCCTCCAGAAAGCCTGTACAATTGGGCAGTTCCATATCATATGCCAGAAGTCTGCACGAGGGTGCGGGCACCTGAGGCAATTCGGGGCAGGCAAATGACCCATCTTGTGAGGGCGGGTCGGGGTCAGGTAACATTGATGCAAGATATACATTATAGACCTACATACAGCCACACAACAGGCATGATCACATATAGTGGTCTCAGATAAACTGTTTCACACATGGCAGGCTTAGATACAGCAGCTCAGCAGACACCATTAGAAATGACAGGATTAGATATATCAGATCTGCAGATAGTATCACACATGATAACCTTTGATACAATGGCTTGACAGGCTGGACCTTGTACATGATACATGTAATAAATGATTATGGGGAGGGGTGATGTCAGTGCAGATCAATAACCAGGAATATTCCTCTTCTGTCCACCTAGAAGGTAAACATGAG